>NC_046161.1:20549614-20579614 GCF_011064425.1 Rattus rattus | reverse complement strand
TTGTAGAATGATGGTGAATTGTGCCTTTGAAACTTTGTAATTTTATTAGCATATATAGTGCTTTAAATTTTGTACTTTGCACAGTCTAGAAAGAATCAAGAGTTTAAAATCCAAGAACAAAATGAATCATTTTACTCTTATGTAAGGAGGTTGTAATGGACATTCAGTAAATAGGTCATTTTTATTTTCTTCCAGAAAACAGCTCCTGGACAACGGTGAGGTAAAAGCTCTCATTCTTGGTAGACTTATGCATTAAATCCCACTTGAAGGTTAATTCATGAAGGTGCAGCCTTCCTGCTGATGTGTGTCAATGCAGCTTGAATTTGGGGCAGTGGTAATCATTTCTGCTGGGCCTTCCTCCTTCTGTCTGATCTCATGATTGACTAGTAATAAGAATTTGAAAGCCAACTCTGAGAACGCAGGAAAATTACCAGAAGTGACCTATTTACTTTTTTAGAGGAGGATGTTTTATAACTTCCTCCTTACACCCTTTGTATAAATACATGAGTTTATCCATTTATTTTACAAAGTATTATTCTGTGAATGCACAAATATGTATCCTAAAACTCCTTCCATTCCATTAAGTAATCTTTTAATACTAAATTTTGATGGTCATGTGTTTGTTACTTGTTCTTTTACATTGGTCATCAAATGCGTTACCTCCTGGGGCTATTAAAACATTCCCCAATGTGCTTAGATCAGTTCCTCAGCAAAGTCCTAGAATTAAGTACAAGTCAAAGTAATTGGCCGTTCTCTAGGATCCTGACAGTTCGGAACTAGAGAAATTGGTCATTTTAATATTCCAGTGGGTATTTTATTTCACTTTAAAGTATAAGCTGACTATTTGCCTTTTGATAGGTGAAAATACTGCATATCTGTAATATAATTAAATATCAGTAAATTAGGGTATAAATATTTATCTGTTATTTACATTTGGTTGCACTGACTATTGCCACGTTCACCATATTTTTCTGGTAAAAGTTTATGTTTTATGAATATTTCAATTGGGAGAATTTTAATTTGAAATCTTTGCCCTGTGGAACTCTAAGCTTGGTTAAACTAGGATAGAGTATGGATTAGTAAAAATCCTTAGACAGTTCTACTTGAAAGCTCTTCTGGCTTGTGTGCTGCTATGATTTCTCTTATCCGAAATACACATGTATACATGAAGCTCTTGCATTTTGTCCCCTCCTTGTTCAAAGCCTTTCCCTCTTTAAAGTGGTATCTTCTCCATGGCCTTTCACACTTTCTGGGCTGCCGGGCTCGTCCCCCTCCTCCATTTCCTTGTCCGTTGTTCTCGTCACTGTCTAACCGGTTGCAGTGTATCTACGTACGGTGCCTACCAGTGCCACTTCCTAACTAAATGTGCTAAGGTGTGGGCCTCGCGAGGACCTCAGCATTCTGTCTGAAGCACTCAGAACAGTTCCTGGCACGGATTATTTATCACTAAATGCTAGCTGAATGGATGGATGCATGCATTAGCGTGCTGAATGCTATGCTGGGAGAGCCTAAGAAACATTTTACCTGTGTCTGTTAATTTATCCGTGGGCGAAGTGCAGAGGTCACTGCTTTGTGTCTTGCAGTTGATTTTCCACGCCTTGCAGTTGCTGGCATTCATGGGTCTTGCCGTCTTAATCATGCGGTTGAAGCTGTTTCTGACACCTCACATGTGCCTTATGGCTTCCTTGATCTGCTCCCGAAGGGTAAGCCACCATCCCTGAGTGACTGTTACTATAACAACCAAAGCAACTGGCCTTGGAGCTGTCCTGGCTTTGCTAAGTCATCCAAATTCTGAAAGCAGCCAGGGCTCTCAGCAAACTCCTCTCAGAGACTTTAAATGCCAGTTGATGATTCGCTGTTAGCAAGAAAGTGGCTTTGGAAAATCCCGATAGACTCCAAATGATGTTTCTGGAGAGAGCAATTGGGAATTCAGCCCTGCTGCTATCATCGTGTCTACAAATAGAGACTTTTAGCCTTTAAGTCTGTACAGTTGTTTCTGGTCCGCCCAATCCCCAAACTGCAAATTTCCCATGCTGAAGAGGTCCCTGGTGGTCCTGCTTGAATAAAGAATTTCTAAAACAAATTCTTTCTATTCTGGTATTCCTCCCTATATAGTTTAATGGATACATAAACTAGCTAGAGAGCTACATAAACTAGACAGACACTCAGTAGAGCTAGCAGCCATTTTCCTGAGAGGAGCATACATGTCAATGCTAGTGGGTTTCTCTTCTGGCTATTCAAGCCATCATAAAAATCAGCCAAAAGTTAAAGCTTTCAGCTTAGCATATTTCGAGTTGCAGCTCACTAATTCTAATGTCTGGCTGAGAGTCCGTACTGGAAAGACACCCAGTTCTTTCAGAAACACAGAAACCTTGCGCGTAACTAGGTCTAGTAACTGGAGAATGTTGATGGTTTGCGAGCGGCAGATGGACATACCATGCATCTGTGTACTGAGCCACAGGGTTACCCACTTTGGATTCAGTAGGAAGGTGAGAATGTAGTTGTGATCCGAGTCTTATATTTCATATAAGAAATATAAATAAATGGTCTTTTTATTTCAGCTCTTTGGCTGGCTTTTTTGCAGAATTCATTTTGAGAATGTTGTCTTCGGCATTCTGACAATGATGTCAATACAAGGTTGTGCGAACCTCCACAACCAGTGGAGCATAATGGGAGAGTTCACTAACTTGCCTCAGGAAGAGCTCATACACTGGATCCGGCACAACACCAGGCCAGGTGAGCTGCTACACATATGTACTATAACATACATGCATATGTTTGCCTATTCGTCATGTACAGCTAAGCATAGCATCTGTGCACATATGTGTGTATGTATGTGGATATGTATGTGTGTATGTACGTGGGTATGTATGTGTGTATATGTATGTATGTGTGTATGCATGTATGTATGTGTATGCATATGCATGCATGTGTGCATGTATGTATATGCATGTATGTATATGCATGTATGTATATGTATGTGTATATATGTATATGTATGTGTATATGTATGTGTGTATGTATGTATATGTATGTATGTGTGTATGTATGCATGTATGTATATGTATGTGTGTATGTATGTATGTATGTATATGCACTAGTGTTTGTGCATGTGTGCGAGAGGCAAGTGTGTATGGGGCATACGATTCTGACTTGCAGGAGTTTGCCTTTTGACTACATTATTTGACAACGATCTGGGAGAGATACATATTCAGTAGGAATTACACTTCCATCTTGAGTTGTGATCTTTTACCAGACCTAGCCATGATGCTGTCATGATGCTAGAAGTCCCAGCATGCCTCTTCCTCACTGAAGATACGATTGATTTTCTGCACTGTTCTATGCCCTTAGTATTTATTTTTTTTCTTTTTTTTTTTTTTTTATTAACCTATTTCTTATATATTTATTCCCTTTCCGACATCCTTCCCCTCCCTGTATTTATGTTTATTTCCTAGATCCAAATAAAATGCCCTATGTTTCCCTCCCCAACTTTTTCAAAAAAAATCAGTCTTACAACCCAGGGCTTAACATTTACTGGTGCTATTAAAATATTCAAGAATTTAACATGCTTTCAGAAAGCTTGGCCTAAATAAAATGTATTTTAGTTGAACTTTGATTTAAAATATCAATTAAGCTTTTGGCCATATGGTTTGAAATTTTATGTTTTTGTTTGTTGCATTCAATTTTATAAAACCATGCTTGATCCTTGCCTGGTACCATGGCCCATGCTGTGCTCTGAGATCAGCCGCTGCCAACGGCTGTACCACTTAGCCTATATGGCGAGCTAGCTTCCCCAAGCTGCCCCAGTCACACTCGGTTCCAACAACCACCAGCTTGTGTTTTTCCCAAGAACTCCACCCATTCCTCTATGGCCCATTCCTCTGTGCCTATTCCTCTGGCTCCCTGCTTTCTTCTCATGCCCACCTTAACTGTGGATGGAAAACACCAGACAGCCTTAATATTTAAAACTAGCCATAGCTCAATGGTCGGGAGAAGAATCTATTGCTCTAAACTCATTAGCTATCCTGTATCAGAATTCTGCCGGTGGCAGTCTGCCATTGGCTCTAGTTGTCCCCAGGCCTTACATAGTTTATGCTCCTCTCCCCAAATCCTGACTGAAAAGTGTCCTCTCTCTCCCTCCCTCCCTCCCTTCTTGCCTCCCTCCCTCCCTTAATCCCTCCTTCCCTCTCCCTCCCTTTGATACCCCCCTCTCCCTCCCCTTCCTCCTCCAGGGACCTGGAAATTCCATCTTTTTCTTTTCACCCAGAGATTGGCATCAGCCATCTTTATTGACACAATCAAGAACCAATTAGGGAAATGACACCTTCACCTACATTTATTCTTCCAAAAATGTATACCACAAGTAATGAATGATTCGAAGAGCTAGAAAAACAATAAACATGTTGTGAGTCTCCATGTGTTTTCTGGGAATTAAACCACCGTGTTATCTGGCCAGTTCCTAAATTATAAATATTGAAATATATTTTCTTCTAACAAAATCCACATGACTATAACTCACCACTACAGTAACAAAAAAATCATTTGAAAAAATGTATACCATGGCATTGGGTTTTGACATTGTTCACAGTAAGACAGGATCTTTTTCCTCTTTCTAGTTTTCTTCCTGTAGTACTGGTGAAGCAGTTAAGGTGAATTTGGAAATGTTTCAACTGCATAGTTTTGGCAGGCCCCTTAGCTTTGATACCTCTGAGCCTATTTCTACACAATAAGAAAAACAAAAATTCACTAGTTATCCTACAAGCCAAGTCACTGGATCCCTGTACAAACATGTACGTGGAGTTGGTGAGATAGCTCCATGGGTAAATGCACCTGCTACCAAACCTGAGGCTTGACTGAGATTCCCAGACCTCATCTGGTAGGGGAGAGTCAATTCCCAACAATTCTTTACTCTACATGTGGTCCATGGTATACATGTGTACAAATACACACACACACACACATACACACACACACACATACACACACCTGTGCATGCACACAAACACCAAATAAATCATTAAGTGTAAAATGAAATTTAAAAGTATGTGTATAGCTCCTAGCACAGGAAAGCACAGGTTAAATATTCAGAAGACAAAGGATAAGTATTGAATAGGTAAGATACCTAAATCGGGCCCATTAATGTAGGATCTTGGATTTTTTTCTTAATTTAAATTCAAATTTTAGGGGTACATTGAACTTTTTATTTTTGGAAATGTTTTGTTAAAGATTGTCATCTTGTTTCCCAGACGCTGTCTTTGCAGGCGCCATGCCGACAATGGCAAGCATCAAGCTGTCTACACTGCGTCCGATTGTGAACCACCCACACTATGAGGATGCAGACTTGAGGTGAGCAGTCCCCTGCATCCATTGGGTAGAATTTTCAGTACTTACTAGTGGCCCTAAGAAAAATGAAAATGTTTGTTTACACACACACACACACACACACACACACACACACACACACACACACACACAAGCACACACACACAAGTACATACCTGAGCCACACATATATACCCACAAAAAATGGTTCATGTGTATAGGGGATTAGATGTGTCTGAGAGAGAAAGGAGAGAGAAGAGAGAGAGGGAGGGACGGGAGGAGGGGGAGAAAGAAAGGGGGAGGTGTGGGTGGGAGGGGAAGGGGTAAGGAGAACACATACAGAGGTGCTGAGACAGAGACGCACACACCCTACCAACCCCAACTTCCACACATACAGAAAGGGGGCAGGAGGGGAGGAGGGAAGGGAGGGAGGGAGGGGGGGGAGGGGAGAGAGAGAGAGAGAGAGAGAGAGAGAGAGAGAGGCATAAAACTCAAAAAAGTCAGAAGCTAAATAGATTTGATTCATAGCCACATTTTGCCAGCCTCTCTCTCAACTTCATAAAATTCTCTGCCTGATTTAAGAAATATTTCAGATCTTTTCAATGGTTAGTGAGTAGTTTATTTTCCCAGATAAAGATTAAAAATAATAAATGGAATTTGCTATAAAACGTTTTTTAAAATTACAAAACTTCTTATCTGATTAAGTAAAAATTCTACTTTCCTTTTATAACTAAAACTTGTGTTTACCTCCGTGTGTGTGTGTGTGTGTGTGTGTGTGTGTGTGTGTGTGTGTGTGTGTGTGTTTGCACATGTCTGTGAACCAGAGGTCAATGGTGGATGTATTTTCTGATTTCTCCCCACCTTATTATTGGAGACAAAGTCTGCTTAACATAGTATTCAGCTAGGCTAGCCAGAGAGTTTCTGGGATCTGCCTATCTCCTGTTCTCCCTGCTTGGGTCGCAGATGGGAGCTGATATTATTGGCTTTGGGTGTAAGGGACCTGAATCCAGTGCAGCAGGTATGGATTTAAAAATGAGTAAATCAGTTCTGTCATTTGTTAAAAGAATCTTTTTCTTTTAATTTTTGTTACACTGCTAGAAGAAATAATTTTGATTTATTCAAAAATTTCTGTCTAGTCCTTGTGATTGAACATCCCAAGCAACATTTAGTTCGTTCAGGATTTTAGCAACCTTCTAGTATGCCACATTTGATTGTTCATCCTGGCATTTCAAAATTTTCTGTGGTGCTTTTCCTATCCATGGAAGTGTCCTGGATGCTCACTGCTAAATACTCCCTTGGCAGTATTCCACCTCAGTTTGTCTGTTTTTTAGTTTTTAGAGAGGAAATTATTCACCAAGATTCATATTGTCACAATTCCTAGCCTTTAGGTGACAGAATTACATTCTATAATAGATTGCTTTGTGGACTATATGAAGTGAACTTTACAAGCTGAATTATCATCTGACCAGCCAGTACAAATTATCTATGTATTTATCTTAGATATAACAGGCTTCAAACTGCTGTAAAATTCAGTATATTGAAGATAGAAATAGACACATGTAAATTAATCTCTCAAAGCAATTGCATAATTTTTAGTCATATCCAGCTTCCAATTGAGGGTTAAGGTATCAATTTGCTGGAAAACCCTCTTTAACATATTATTTATCTTAAAAATAGGTTTGTAATTGTTGTTGTTGTTGTTTAAATTTAAAGGGCTCGAACAAAAATAGTTTATTCTGCATATAGTCGAAAACCTGCAGTAGAAGTGAGAAATAAACTGTTGGAATTACACGTGAATTATTATGTTCTAGAAGAGGCATGGTGTGTCGTGAGAACAAAGTGAGTATCAACAACATAATGTATAATATGGTATATTGTTAAGTGAACTGAGTACTAATAATATTATGTATAATGTGTGTATCGTAAAGCAACAGAAGCTTCACTTCATTCTGTACCGATACAGGACTGCTCCGCAGAAATCCGGATTCCTGGTTTAGATATATCCCATTAACATATGACCACTGCCATGTAGAGAAGTTAAATTTCACTGTCTTCCAATAATACTTATAAAAATTACATTTTAATATCTTAGTTTTCTTATGACCTTTAAACTTACTTTTCATGGGTTTATGGAAGCATAAATTATATAAAGACTAAGGATGTAGGGCATTGTTTCGGCACAGGCATTTATCATGTAATACTTAAGTCAGGTTAAAATATCTATTGGAAATGTATGTTCTTAATTTTTTACTTTGCAGCATTTTTCTTTGATGTCTAAAGTATAAGTGAATTATATTTATCTGCTACTGTTCCTCAGTTATACCGGATATAAGGCTTAAAATTTCTCGTAACTACAGATTGCATAGTAAGTAAAAATATTATAAATACTTCGAGATTTGTATTTCCAAAATTAAGACAAAATAATGTCGTGTTCAGGGGATTCTTTAGGTTATTATTTAGATTTCTGGCAGAGATCTCAACAGATCCAGGCAAGTAAATTGCCTATAACAAAAATGCCATTCATCAGTCAATAGATCAGAAATAGGTCTCAGTGTCATTAGAATGTGTTATTTAAGGTGCCCACTTTTTTTTTTTTTTTTTTTTTTGGAGCTGGGACCCGAACCCAGGCCTTGTGCTTTCTAGGCAAAGCTCCCACTGAGCTAAATGGTGTCCAACACACTTGTTAAATGGTGTCCAACACCCTTAAATAGGAAGTAAACTGATTCAAAGTACCTGGGTGTTTGTAAGCAACCGGAGCAGTGGTTCTCGCCATGTAGGTGGTGAGCCCTTTGGGCACCAAACAAGCCCTTCCACAGGGCTTGCATATCAGATATGTATATTACAGCTCATAACTAGAAAAATTATAGTTATGAAGTAGCAATGAAATAATTTTATTTGGGGAGGGGGCGTCACCACAGCGTGAGGAACTGTATTAAAGGGTTGCAGTATTAGGAAGGTTGAGAACCTCTGATAAAGGAGAGTCCATATTCATTATCCAAAGGATTAATAAAAAGAACGGGGCCAGGGATAGAGTTCTAAGGTTCAGCCCTCACCTGGTATGTGCAAGGTCCTGGCTTCTGTTCTGAAAACAGCAAAAGTGGGCCATGGATTAAAGAAGAACGTTCTGTGAGACCACGGAAAGATACACCATCTCAATGGAGACAAACCAACCTCATTCGGGGACTTTAGAGGTGAACACAAGAGTTCAAATAAAGTATTAACAAAATAGCTCTAAACAGCAAATTAGATATGATACAAGAAAAAACAAAAAGCAGTGAATTTGAAGTAGATCAAGAAAAAGCACTAATCCACACAGGACTTATTATCTTAATTGTTTTTTTAAGGACAAATTGCAGAGATCTCGACAATAACTGAACATGGGGGCCACAGCTAGGACAGAGCAGGGGACTTCAATTATAGAAAAGAAAAGAAAGAGAAGAGAAGAGATAGAAAACAGCAACCCAAGACCTGTCTAAGTCTCTGAGGTTGGAGAAAGCCACTGAGAAATCCACTGCTAAATTCAACAAATCCATTAAGGGCAAAACCAGAGAAAATTAGGGCAAGGCACATGCAGCCAAACAGAAAGATCAGGTGACGATGCCCTGAAGAAAGGAGAGAGGCAAGTGCACTGTGAGGAACACCAACTTCTCACATGGAAGGGCCAAGTCATCTGATGTGAGAACAAGCGAAGTGGTGAATGAAGAATTCACAGATTTTGTAGTCAGCAAAAGTCTACATGTATGAGAAGGTCACTTGACCATGTTCAGGTCGGCAGAGGGGCTAAGTGGCCTCCTGCAGGCCAACTTATCACAAGGAATTCTAAATATTGGAACCAAATGGAGATGAACATACACCGAACAAAAATAAGCTACCCAACTGAAATGTCCATAGAACCCTGATATTTTCATAAAAATTAATAGACACACATGATTCTTCTCAAAATTCTAATGCAACATAGACAATGGGATAAAAATACAAATCTGAAAATATATGCATATATGTTCACATGTGTGTATATGTGTCTGTGTGCATGTATTTAAAACAATTGGAACTATATTCCTTGACAGCATGGAATTAAATTAGAATTAGTTAATAGCAAGGAAGCTCCCTGGATAATATATAAATAATTGTATTGTAGATAATGTAATTAAAATGTAATTAAAGATCAATCATAAACTCACAGTGGAAGTTCTAAAATGTTCGAACTGAATAAAAATGAACACAGCATGTCACAGCCTGTGGGAAACACCACAGCAGACTAATAAAGGACTTTAGATTTAAAAAGAACTCTTAAAACGGAATAAGAAAACAATCCACTAAATAGACAAAATACTTAGATGCTACAACAGGAAATACATAAGTGGTAAAGAATCATATAAAATATGCTTTATGTTACTATTCATTTACAAAATGTATGTTAAACCTACAAGGAGATACACAACCTCTAGAGTTGACAGAGAAACTGACTGGCCCAAGTGTCGCTGAAATGAAAGCATACCTACTACTCTTCCATATCAGCTATAGCAATAAAATGTGATACAAACCATGTAATGACCGAATTTTACAGTTTCTCATGAAAGCTGACACCTACTCTGCATATTTGTTTAAGATTAAAGAAGGAATTTATTGGGGTGGAAGTGATGGTTCAAGAGTTAAGAGCAAATTTTCTGCTCTTGTAGAAGACCTGAATTTGGTTCTCAGCAGCAAGGTCATGCAGTTAACAATCACCTGTAACTCCAGCTGCAGGAGATGCAGTGTCTTCCTCAGGTCTTCACAGGCACCAGAACACCCCCCCTCTCTCTCTCTCTCACACACACACACACACACACACACACACACACACACACACACACACACACACACAAAACCTTAAAATATAAAGCATTCATCTATTCTTGAAATTGCATTCAGTTATTCATATCAGCTTTGTTTTAGTAATCTCAACCTAGGAATAGTTCAAATATCTACTAACAGGTGAATTAATTACTAAAACACATTATGAGAATATTTAGAGAATGAAATAGTACTCATCAATAGGAATGAAGGAGCCCTTGACACATACAATGAGCATAACAATTATACTTAGGAAGATAAGCCAGACAAAGATAAAAATAAAGCAAGAATTCCAGAAAATGCACACAAATCTCCAGTAACGGGAAGATGTGCTGTTGTGTTTGAAAAACACTGATAGAAGAGAAGAGTGGAGCTATGGAGAGCAAAGGTCAGCTGTGGGGAACAAGCAAAGTGCCTTGTTCTTACTGTTGCTCCACAGGGACATACATGTATTAGAAGGCAACAGACTGTAATTTACATTTATCGTATACTGAGTAATTATTGATCATTTTTGTAATCTAAAGTCTAACACAGCTAATAAGATAGGAAAACTCCCCATACCTCAAGTGTAAGAAACAGCACAAAATTTGGCAAACAAGATATTTTGAATGAGTTATATAAATACTAAAATAACTGAAATTATGAGGACTGTTAACACCCATGTTTATGCAAATGAGGAACAATTTGAACTCATATACATTGTTTGTAGAAATAAAAAAAATGCAATTCCTTTGGAAGATAATTTTGAGGCTGCTCATCAAACTTACCACTTATCACTTACCACTCTACTCTACGTCACGGCTTGATGTCTGCCTGGAATTAGTTTACCGAACTCTCATACTGATGGTACACACCGTCACTAAGACTGCCAGTGCCGAGGATGGTCGGTAATTTGAAAATCAATAAATGAACTATGGTACTTCTATGCCATAAAATACTAGTTAGGGGTGCAATGGGCAGCAGTACTTAAAAGAAATACAATGTTCTAGTTTCAGCTTTTGTAGTAAAATAACTAGAACAAAAGCAAATGATGGACGGAAATGGCTTATCTGACTTATAATTCCAGGTCACAGTTGACCACGCACGAGGGAAGTCAAGGCAGGAATTCAGGAACCTCAAGGCAGTCCTGCCTGTCACTACATACATTAGTACCTTTAGTATCTCACTTCACAACAGAGACTATGGCAGAAACCATGGAGAATGTTGCTCGCTGACTGCTCAGCTAGATCTGTATAAATGTTTTCAAAGGTTGCACATGTGTGTGTCTGTGTCTGTCTACTTGTTTCTGCATGTGTGTGTGTGTCACATATTTGTTGGTGTCCATGGAAGTTAGGAAAAGGCATTGGATTCCCTCTGACTGAAGTTACAGGCCATTGTGAGCCGCCTGAGCGTGAGCAGTTTGTACTCTCAACCTTTGAGTCATTTCTCCAGCCCCTTGGCTAGACTTCTTAGAGAATTGAACGCCACCTGCAATGGAATTCACGCTCTCCACAGTGGCTGGGCCCTCTCACATCAGTTAACAATTAAGGCAATCCCCATATACATGCACACAGGGCAACTTGATGTCTTCCTCATTCCTCAGTTGAAGTTGTCTTCTCAAGTGTTTCTGGGTTGTAGTAACTTGACAGGTAAGCTCACCAGGACAGACAGTATCTAATGGTATCAACACTACAGTATTCCTAGGGCTGGAGAGATGGTTCAGTGGTTAAGAGCACTGACTGCTCTTCCAGAGGTCCTGAGTTCAATTCCCAGCAACCACATGGTGGCTCACATCCATCTGTAATGGAATCTGATGCCCTCTTCTGGTGTCTGAAGACCGCTACAATGTACTCACATACATAAAAGTAAATAAATAAATCTTAAAATCAATCCCACGGTATTCTAAGATAAGAAAGCCAGAAATGAAAAGTTTAGACAATGTATTTGCATGGAGTTGTAAATGCTACAGTGCAGAAAGGAGACTGGAGGGTGCTGGGCCATGTTTTGGGAAGAAGATTGACCACAAGAAGGGCATGGGGGACATGCTAAGTGGTAGGAATGTCTCTGTATCAGTTGTGACGTTCCTTACATAGAGTTAAACTTTATGTAGGAAGTGTCAGGATTTTTGTGTTGTACTTCAACACATACATTAAAAATTTGTTTCCAATGTGGAATTATTCTCTATCAGGATATGTTAGCATCCTTTTATAGACACCCTCAAAAGGGAAGCATTCAATAGAACGATTTAGCTTAAGAATGTCCGTTCTCTGCCTTGAATATGATTGCCTACTGAATCAGGGCTCTTCATGTTTAAAAAATAAGGATGTCCAAAGGAATTTTAATTAGCTCTCTAATTTCTCTCATCCTACTACAAACAAGTCTTATGATTGGATGAGAATGGTGACCAGCAAATGTAGTTGTGTTTCATCTGGGGGTAAACTTTCTCAGATCTGTATTTCTGACTCCACACCTTACAGTTTGCACGTGTTGACTGGGGCTGGAGGCGTATCACGCTTCATTTCGTTTTACTCTAGGTGTTGGACTTAACGGTTTCTCAAGTTTTAGATTTTTAAGTAGTTAAGTTAATCAGCCTCTGGAATGTGACCATGTTGTTTTATTTAATATAACTATTCATCTACTTGTTTTGTCTTTCAGACCTGGTTGCAGTATGCTTGAAATCTGGGACGTGGAAGACCCGTCCAACGCGGCTAACCCTCCACTCTGTAGCATCCTGCTCAAGGATTCCCGGCCATACTTCACCACAGTGTTTCAGAATAGCATGTACAGGGTACTGAAGATCAACTGACATCAAGGAGCCCCGACAGTCTGCAGTGAGAAGGCGTATGTCCAAAACGGACACTTCCAGCCTCATTTACAACAATAAGAACCACAAGCTTTACTAAGAGACACTTTAGAGCCATAAACAATTACTTAAATTTCTCTGGTTACTACTAATGATAAATTACTGCATTGTTTACATTAAATGCCAGTCTGTCAGGCTTACCTCATAAATGATTAAGTCATCTTCTATCTCATTAACATATGTTCATTTTAGAGTTCCAAGGGAACATGTATAGAAAATATCAATATAATTTTAGAAATCAAAGTAATTCCCTTTCAGTCCAGCTAGGAGAGTTGCTTCAGGTTTCCCTCGTACCTGTGGGTCAGCCCAGACCCTCTGAGCCATGGAGAAGAGCACAGGCTCTGAGAAACCTGATGGTGGTTGTAGCCTCACTTATTTTTAGTTTATGATGAAGATGGGATTGCTTTATAAATTTTATTTCCCAATAAAAAGCTACCTATCAAAAATGCTTTGAAAATCGGTAAATTACCTTGAAGACAAAGTGGGGCCATCAAAGAGTAAAATTGTCTATTTTTTTTTTAAGATGAACCTTAAACCTGCTAGATGTTTGCATATGCATCTGCTCCGAGTTAAGCACCGTGGAGTTTTTATACTTATATTTTCCTTGTACTTTTTGGTCAGCCATAAAAGATGATTCAATTCCATAGGTTATATACATATAATTACTTACAGTAGGTGAGCAATTATATTCTAACTATAGTTGGAAAACATTTTAATGCTGAACACAAAATAGCTAATAAAGAACGCTGTATTTTAACATTTGCAAGTCGTTTCTTTTCTGTGTGGAGCAAAGACAGGAACAGATATAACAGTCATTAAAAAAGTAACATGCTTTGGACAGTGTCACCAGAGGGATATTTTAAAGTAATTATCAGAAGTCAACAGAAGTGATGTTAACCCATAAAATGCTCCATGCACATAATTCTGTCCCATGAACTTTTGTTATCTTCATGTACAATGCCTATTAAATCATTTTAAATGTCCTCAAAGGCTGCATTTTCTTCTGTTCTCATTCTTTATGAAACATATATTTTAAGTTTAAAGGAGCCTTGAAACCACAGGTTACTGGGCGATTAGGGTTGGTGTTGACACTGATCTTCTTGTTAGCCATTAAATGTTTTAGTATGGTCTCACCATAAGACAATATACTGTGGTAGAGAAAGTGGAGAATATGAAGTAACATATAGAGAGGTAAGTCTGAATCCTGGTTCCTTCATAATGCGTGTTGTATCACACCACCATCCATTCAAGAAAAAAGGTGCTTATTTTATGGTAAGTCCTCAGTAAGCATGCTGGTGTTATCCTGTGAAGTTTTGTTTCTTCAGGATAAATTAGAATGCTATCTAATTGCTGGGCCAACGATCACCAATTAAATACTGCTTAAAAAGTACTTAGTGGGTATAAGAACACGCCAATATTACTTCTTTCAACTCCCTTCTCCTGGCCCACCAAAATAATCATACCAAATAGAAAACTTCAGATTCAGGTAAGCCCATCTCAGAATTCTCCATGGCTGCATGGATTTGGGTGTGAGCAAATAGGAATGCTGGACTTCAGCTCCACTTCAATTCTTAAAAGCAAATCTTAAACAAATTAAGCTGTTTGCTCCATATCTGCATGTTTTAGCACAGATGTTTTGAAAGTTGAAGATATATATATGAATGCTGTGAGATAAACAATGGGCAGATTCTCCTCCTGGGCAGAAAACCATTTCCTTCTCACTTCCTACAGTCGTGTTTGCACCACGGCTGAAGTGAGCTTCACACAGCTGTCCGCCCTCATCCAGGCCCCGGAGTGATGTGTGGCCCCAATAAACAACAAATAACACTTACACTTCATCCCTTTTCTGCTCATATCCCCAGATGACTCATTCTGGCTCTCATAAAATTGGGCTTTTATTTGGTTTTATTTGCATACGAGAGATAAAGTCTGTTAATGATAGGGAATTTAAGAGCTATGGGAGCATTCAGAGGGTTCTACTAGATAGCTGTTGGCTTGTTGCCTCCCATTACTCTAGTTTTTTGTTTTTCTTTTCTTGTTGTTGTTGTTTTTGTTTTCTTAACACTCTGAGAATAAGCTTTATTAATTACTTTTCCAGAAAATAGATTCAGTAAATACAGCACTTTAGGAACATACTTGTGCTGCTACACAAGTCTTTCAAGTTTTCAAGGGCTCTTCAGTGATGCTGATCAGAAAAATCTCTCTGTCAGTGGAATTACTTCTCAGTCTCAGGGTTGTACTGTGAAAATGTTCTAGGCTTCATGTCAACCCACCGGCATATGGTGAGATGGGCTGAACCGATCCCGGCCCCCAGCTCCCTGCCCCAAACCCTGTGGGAGAGAGAGCTCATATTGAGCAGGTGGGCACTCATGAGACACATCCCTGGCCCAAGAGGAAACAGGAAAAGCACAATCAAACAGGTGAAGAATTAAAATGGAAATAGAAGCAATAAAAAGAAAGCAAAGAAACAATCTGGATGTAGAAAGCCAAAGGAGAGACAAAGACATAGATACAAGCATCACCAACAAGAGATACAAGAGATAGAAAGAAGAGGATCTCAGGAGCAGAAGATTCCATAGAAATCATAGAAACACAACAGTCAAGATCAATGTAAAACAGAAAAATCTACCAGTCCAAAACATGCGAATCGGACTTAATAAGGAAGATCAAACCCTGAGGATAATGAAATTATAGAAAGTGAAAGACACACAGCTCGAGATCCAGCAAATATCTTCAGCCAAAATCATGAAGAAAACTTACCTAACCTAGAAACGAATTAACATAAACATGCAAAGCCTACAGAACTCAGTGGATTGGACCAGAAAAGAAAAGTCCTCCTGTCACATAATAGTCAAAACACCAAACGCACAAAATAAAGAAAGAATATTAAAAGCAGTAAGGGAAAAAGGTCAAGTAACATATAAAGGCAGACCTATCAGAATCACACCAGACTTCTCGACAGAGACTATGAAAGCCAGAAGATCCTGGACAGATGTCATACAGACCCTAAGAAAACACAAATGCCAGCCCAGGTTACTGTATCCAGCAAAATTCTCAATTAACATAGATGGAGAAACCAAGATATTCCATGGCAAAACCAAATTTACACAATATCTTTCTCCAAATCCAGCCCTACAAAGGATAATAAATGGTAAAGCCCAACATAAGGAGGCAAGCTACACCCTAAGGAAAGCAAGAAACTAATCATCTTGGCAACAAAACGAAGAGAAGAAAAGAACACAAACATAATCTCACATCGAAATATGAAAATAACAGGAAGCAATAATCACTATTTCTTATTATCTCTGAAGATCAACGGTCTCAACTCCCCAATAAAAGACATAGATTAACAAACTGGATCACGCAATGAGACCCTGCATTCCTGCCTAGGAAACACACCTCAGAACCAAAGACAATACTACACTCAAGGTGAAAACTGGAAAACAAATTTAAACAAATAAGGTCTGAAGAAAATGAATAGCCATTCTAACTATCGAATAAAATGGATTTTCCAATTTGAAATCATCAAAAAGATAAGGAAGAACACTTCATATTCATCAAGGAAAAATCCACCAAGATGAATATCAGTCCTAAATATCCTTCTCCAAATACAGGGCACCCGCATTACACAAGAACATTACTTTCAAAGCTCCAATACACATTGTACCCCCAATAATGGTAGATTTCAATTTTACTCTCATCAATGGACAGATCTTGGAAATAGAAATCAAATGAGACCTTAGACAGACTAGAAGTCATAGACAAATGGACTTAACAGATACAATATGATTGTATGCTGTGAGGGAGCTATCCAGAGATGTCCTCACAGATGTGAGGAGCTGTCAGGGCTGTCCTCACACTATGTGAGAACTATCCTTACATACTCAAAGGGACACGGCATCGCTTTGGTACGCCTCTGGCATAATTGGCAGCGTCACCAGTCAGAGAGTGACACGTCCTAGGCGAGGATAGTTTCCTATATAAGGGACAGTTATTCCTCACTCAGCGTCTCCGCATTGTAAGCTTATGCTCTCCCTCTCAAGACGCATTAAAGCTTTTCTGCAGTAGGATCCTGTGTGTGCTGCGTCGTTCCTGCTGGTGAGACATAGTGCGGGACATCTGGTGCCGAAAACCCGGGAAAGACCTCGCCATCGTCAGCACCTTCGGAGATCCCTTGGCGACAAGGAGGATTCAGAACTGCAGGCAGGTACGTTCAGAGAGGCAGCCCTCTCTTGGACTTTGGTCTGGGATTGTCACCGCCTTGGGAAGGATTTGTTGAGGCTATAGTATTTGTCCTGGGAGCCACCCTACTCTTTATGTTCTGTTTTTACCGTTTTCGCTGTTAAAAGGACGATCACAGCAGCTGAAGGCGCGTCTCAGTCTCTTGTATATAAGTGAGCTTCGCGCAGCTCCCTTTTACCTTCGATTTTGACTGTTGAGGAGCAAGGACACGATAAGGCCGACGTAGATAAGCGGCACTGTCCGGGGAGGCGCGTGTAAGACTCCCGTACATAAGAGAGCAGCGTGTCCGTCTCTACCCTTTCACCTCACGCCTTTTCAGACGGACGTAGATAAGCGTTCCTGGCCCATCATGGGATCCTCACAGTCTGTGGTCACCGCCTTGGAAACAGTGTTAAAGCAGAGGGACATCAAAATTGGAGGAAGAACACTTAAAAACTTTGTGAAGGAGATGGAGAGGGTGGCTCCTTGGTTTGCCTGTTCAGGCTCGTTTACCATTGCCTCATGGAACAAACTTGGAAAAGACCTTGACAGAAAATTGGCGGAAGAGGATCTGCGCCTAGGGACCAAAGCTATATGGAAGCTGGTTAAGAATTGTTTAAAGGATGAAACGTGTAAGGCAACAGTAGTAGAAGGACAGGCCACTCTTGAGGTAGTCCGGGAAAGTATGTCAGAAACCGAACGTAGTGAGAGGTTGGGCGCGCGCAAGAAAAAAGACGTCCTAAGAAAGAAAAAGTGCCCTCCCGGTAAGTCCGCGGACAAGGGAGCATTGAAATTTTCAGATTCCAGCACTTCCTCCTCTACACATAAACCAGGAGGGGAGCCAGCCTATACCCCTGTGAAAGAGCTAGAAGCACTGAACCCCGACAGTTCTGAAAGCTCTGAAAATAAAACCTTAGACTCAGAGGAGGAGGCCGAGCTAGATGAGGAAGCAGCTAAATATGAGGAGGAAAGATATTACCCCGATGAATGTAGGGGAAGTAATAGAAGCCTTCTAGCGCGGCCGCCACCAACGGCGCCCCCTCCATATGAGACATGCTCACGCACCTTCTCACTAGTCCCCGAGAGGGTGAGAAGAAAGCTGAGTATGACATTTCCTGTCTTTGAGACTCCGGAGGGAGGACAGGTCCATGCCCCTGTTGAATATAATCAGATTAAGGAATTAGCGGGATGTTAGAAAGTATGGAGTCACGGCCAACTTTACTCTAACACAACTCGACAGGTTGGCCATGACAGCATTGACACCAGCTGATTGGCAGATGATTGCTAAGGCAGCCCTTGCCAGCATGGGCCAATACATGGAATGGAAAGCGCTCTGGTATGAGGCAGCCCAAACCCAGGCCAGAGCGAATGCTACGGCCTTAATACCTGAGCAACAGGAATGGACTTTCGAACTCTTAACAGGACAGGGCCGCTTTGCAGCTGATCAGTCTGCTTACCACTGGGGCGCCTATGCTCAGGTCTCCAGTACGGCTATTAGAGCCTGGAAGGCACTGTCCAGGAGAGGAGGGATTGATAATCAACTTACAAAAATCGTTCAGGGACCCCAGGAATCCCGAGTGGCCACTGCTCTGGCCCTTTTTACCTTAAATTTTTTAAATCTTGATGAAGCTGGACAAACAGTGGCTGAGCAACATTGCTCAGAGCCAAGAGGACAAAAGAATTAGTCAAATGGAAGGATGTATTGACAAATGAATGGAAAGGCCCGGATCCTATTTTAATAAGATCCAGGGGAGCTGTCTGTGTTTTTCCACAGGACAATGAAAATCCCATATGGATCCCAGGACGACTTACTCGGCATCACAGCAAGTGATCAAGAAGGGACTGGGACTCCTGCACCTTCTCACTCTTCTTCCATGGATGCCAGCAACGGTGCAGGGTGAGCTACGATGGGGAGTAATGTCAACCTTTCCACTCCCGATGCCGGTGATGTACCACTAACAGGGATTTAGGGTTGGCCTATTTACCTAAGGATCCACAGGTTGAACGACTAAAAGAAAATAGGACTATTTCCCTTAAGGGCAGCCTTTGTTTTGGCATATTCAACAAAACATCTTTTGATCTCCCTTGCATTATGTTACGTAATCAATCTTCTGCTTGGTTAAGGGAGGCCACAGTTCTCTATGGTGGTGGCCTTACATTGCGTTAATGGTAACTGCACTGATCTTACGCCCATGGCAATGCTACTTGGAGGAAAGGGCGAAAAGGGACAGTTGTCATTTTCCTGGATGGGGAACATCAAACCTGCTGCCTCTGTCTGGACAGCTGCTCATATAAAATATCGCAGTAGTTACTCACATGCCTCGCTTTATCCCGATCCCTGTTGATACCCCGGGGACCATGAAAAAGAGATTTTGGTATTTCTGCAATTATTGCTGGCATTATTGCTACGACAGCAGTCGCTGCCTCGGTTACTGCCTCGGCATTGGCCTTGTCAAATTCAGTACAGACAACCCAAACTATCAATGATTTATCGGCCACTGTCTCTGTGGGTCGGGACAAGACAGGCCTCGCCAATACTCAGATATAGGAGGCCTTTATGCTTGTCAACCAACATACAGATCTGGTCCAAGAGCAATTAGACATTCTATGGGCAACTGGCCCAGCTTGGCTGTGAGCAAAAAAACTCCCAGGCCTTTGTGTCACCTCCATATATTGACAATATTTACCTGAGCTGCTAATCTGTCTAAGAGTCTTTCACAGCATATGTTGCTGAATTGGACCTCGGAGTTTGAACAGATTAATTTCGAGCTGAGAGCAACCATCATTCAAGTAAATTCTACCTGACTGGACCTGTCTTTGATGGAGGGGATTGTCATCCTGGATCACCTCAGCAGTCTCTTATTTCAAGGAATGGGTGGGAGTGGGACTTTTGGAGTGATCTCTGCTGTGGATTAGTGTTACTCCTCTGGTTTCTTTGCAGATTGAGATCTCAAACAAGAAAGGACAAAGTAGTGATCACCCAGGCGCTTGTGGCCCTGAACAAGGAGCGCTCAATGGATATCTGGTTGACCATGCTCAAGCAACAGGTCGCGGCTGGACAGCTCTTGCACTCTAGAACCTCGGTTCATTGCACAGGATTAGAGTGTCCGGCTTGAGCAGCCATGAGGGTGTGACGGCTTAGCATCCCACAGGGAAGTTCTACCAAACATGCTCCCTGGAAGGCATGTTATATTACATGAGGGTTTTCCCCAGTTTTCTCCCTCGAAAAATGGCAGTGCGATGGGTGGGAGTGCCCTGGGTCCCAACAACAGCCTGGCGGGCATCTCTCTTGTACAGGTTCGCCAACTTTGCGAGGATATGCCTCTGTCTTCGCCACCTCTATATCTGGGTGTCCTGTTTGCTTAAAAAAAAAAATAAACAAAGGGGGGAGATGTGAAGAGCTGTCAGTCCTCACATATGAGGAGCTGTCCTCATACCCATTACAAGATGGCACCGGCATCCCGGCAAGAACCTAATTTAGTAAAAAGGGCAATCGCGGGCGCTTCAAGTAAACTTCCCTCTCAAAGTGGACACGACGCTATAGTGCGTCGTCTCTGGCATACTGGCAGCAACCAATTAGAGAGGAGACGCCCCTAGGCGAGATAGTTTCCTATATAAACGGGTTATTCCTCCTCGGCATCTCCTCCGCATTAGCGCTTATGCTCTCCCTCTCAAGACGCATTAATCCTGTATTGTGCCGTTTCTGCTGGCGAGATGTGGCAGCGGGACAGTGTCACCAAGTGATTCCAAAAGTTCACCAGAAACTACTAAAGCTGATAAAAGCCACCAACCCAGCAAAGTAGGCACAGGTATAAAATTAATTCAAACAAATCAGTAGCCTTCCTCTACACAAAGAAAACAAGCTGAAAATAATTAGAAATGACACTTTCACCAATAGTCACAAATAATATAAATACATACGGTATTTACTTTAACCAACGAAGAAAGACCTGTGATACAAGAACTTCAAGCCTCTGAAGAAAAGAAGTTAGAAAGACACCAGAAAGATGGAAGATCTCCCAAAGGCTCATGGATTACTTGGGATAAATATAGTAAAATGGCTATTTACCGAGAGATCTACAGATTCAATGCAATCCCAATCAAAATACCAATCCAATTCTTCAGAGAGTTAGACAGAACAATTTGCAAATTCATCTGGAATAACAAAAAACCCAGGATAGCTAAAACTATCCTCAGCAATAAAAAGGACTTCCGAGGGAATCACTGTTCCTGAACTCAACAATGATAATACAGAGCAATAGTGATGAAGCGCTGTGATGGGGTTGAAGTTTGTCAGTGGTGAAAAACACTATGGCGCAAGGCTAGTTCAGTCCTCAACTCCAAAAAAAAGCAAAAACAAAAAAAAAAAAAACCAAAAAACAAAAAACCTGCACCAGTATCGTACAAGGGCAAGGAATGGGAGTAGACCAGTAGGTAGAATTGATGACCTAGAAATGAATTCACACACGTATGGTCACTTGATTTTTGACAAAGGAGCCAAAACCATCCAATGGAAAAAAGATAGCATTTTCAGCAAATGATGCTGGTTGAACTGGAGGTCAGCATGTAGAAGAATGCAGAAAGATCCATGCTTATAAGCCTGTACAAAGGTTAAATCCAAGTGGATCAAGGACCTCCACATCAAACCAGATACACTCAAACTAATAGAAGAAAAAAGTGGGGAAGCATCTCGAATATATGGGCACTGGAGAAAATTTCCTGAACAAAACACCAATGACTTATGCTCTAAGATCAAGAATCGACAAATGGGATCTCATAAAACTGCAAAGCTTCTGTCAGGCAAAGGACATTGTTTTTAGGACAAAACAACAACCAACAGATTGGGAAAAGATCTTTACCAATCCTACAACTGATAGAGGGCTTATATCCAAAATATACAAAGAACTCAAGAAGTTAGACTGCAGGGAAACAAATAACCCTATTAAAAGATGGGGTTCAGGTGTTGGAGATTTAGCTCAGTGGTAGAACACTTGCCTAGTAAGTGCAAGGCCCTGGGTTGGGGTCCTCAGCTCTGAGGAAAAGAGAGAGAGAGAAGATGGAGTTCAGGGCTAAACAAAGAATTCACAGCTGAGGAATGCCAAATGCCTGAAAAACACCTAAAGAAATGTTCAACATCTTTAGTCACAAGGGAAAGTGCAAATCAAAACAACTCTGAAATTTTACCTCACACCAGTCAGAATGCCTAAGATCAAAAACTCAGGTGACGGAAATGCTGTGAAGATGTGGAAAGAGCACACTCCATTGTTGGTTGGGATTACGGAGCTAGTACTTTTAGCATTCTGGAAATCTCAGTCTAGAGGTTCCTCTGAAAATTGGACAGTCGAACATACGCCAACTTCATCCGCCCTCTGTTTCGGCATATACCCAAAAAGAGGTGCCAACGTACAACACAGACACTGCTTCCCTGTCTTCACATAGCATGGCATATTTATAATAGCCAGAAGCTGGAAAAGAACCCAGATGTCCTTCAACAGAGGAATGGATACAGAAAATGTGGGTCATTTACACAATGGAATATTACTCAGCTATCACAAAAACAACGACTGAAATTCGTGATGGGCAAATGGTTGGAAGTGGAAATATGTCCTGAGTGGCTAGCTAATCACAGGAACATACATGGTAGCGCACTCTGAGTGATACATTAAGTGCTGTTAGCCCAAATGCTTGCAGATGACCATAGATTACTGAGAACACATGGAAAACTCAAAATGGGATGATCTAATGCAGATGGCTTTACTCCTTCTAACGCAGGTGAAGAAGAATACCCTTGGAGAGGAGGGTAGAGAAGGCAGGGATTTAAAACAGAGGCGGAAGGGAACACCCATTCAGGCCTGCTCTATGGCCCTGCATATGCAACCACCAATTAGACAAGATCTGGATAGCGCCACGAAGTGGAGCCGACAGGAAAGCGGATGTAGATCGCTCCTGAGGAAGACACAGCCAGAATACAGCAAATACCAGAGGCCAGGTGCCAACGCAACACCACTGAGCACGAGAGGCCGGACGATTGGAAGGAATGGAGAAGAAAAGAGACTGGGAAAGAGCCCAGAAGCTCTCCAGACCCCATGTAATACAACAATGCCAAGCAACCCAGGAGCTTTGAGGGAGGACTAAGCCACTACCAAAGGCCTATACTGTATTGTTATAGCTTCCATCTCGCCATTGTGTAGATAGCCTAATGAAACACAGTGGAAGAGAGCCCTTGTTCCTACTTTTCCAAGACTAGACCCCCCCCAGTGAAGGTGATTGTTAGAGGAGAATTACTCGGGGAGGATAGGAAGGTGAACACCTATATTGAAGGAGAGGTGGGATTAGGGAGATGTTGGCTGAGTGGGGAAGGAAAACAATGAAATGTAAATAAAAATACTCAAGTTAGTAAAGATGGAAGAAAAAAGAAAACCAGTAAAATAATGTATTTTATTTTTTAAAATTAGATTTACAAAAGCTATTAAAGGTTTTTCCTTTTGTATTAAAAAAAAAAAATGAGGCTGGAGATGGCTTGGTGGTTGAGGCACTGGCTGCTCTTCCAGTGGTCCTGAAGTTCAATTCCATGTCCATGGTGGCTCCAGCCACCTGTGCTTGAGATTAGAGTTACCTCTTCTAGTATATACAGGAGCAGTAGCAGGTAGCATAAAATACCATCAAATCTTTAAAGAATAAATAAACCTTGGTACCAGTCTAAATAAAATAGAATTCCTCAGTTTCTGTTGATGCAGAACCTTAAAATTCATCACACATCTCTTGAGAGAAAATTTTGAAACACACATATGCTTCTGTTCTTTTGGGGAAAGGTTTGCTCATAAATCAACCATGCTAACATTCTCTTCTAATGAGTGTAATGATTTGGAAAATGGATCTTTTCTGTTCATGATATATTTGAAATATTTTCTCTTCTACTAATTTTAAGTCTGCACTAGTTTCTCATACTTTAATTCTCAGTTTTTTGATGACACTTATTGAAAGAACAAATGCTACTGTACTGCCAAGCTACAGAAAGGAAGGATCATGGCAGCAATGGGGCATCCATTGGATAACTGAATTCTACATTGATATGCTAATTTAAACCAAGACGAAGATGTATATAAGTCAAATCATCGACTTAAAAGATTCTTGAGACAGTGTATATCTTACAGAACTAACCAAAATAGCAGGTGACCACTGAACTGAATCCACAGATTTCTTCCCCTCTGGAAAACTTGCAGAATGTATCTTGCATCTGTATTTAATTTTGTGCTTTTTAAAATTTTGTAATTATATTTGAAAGTACAGAAAACTTAAATTAACACAATTAACCAGTTTAATTAATAGAGTTCCTTAGCTGCCTTTCAACTTAGCAGTGCAGGAGTCACATTTAGGACCCAGGACATTGCCTCTCAGTGGTAGCGGATCTTATCATATCTGTCTCATTATAATTAGTCCTAATAAGCTTCCACCAGCCCAGCCAGAGCACCTTGTCTTCCAATTAACCTGTGTGAAGACAACAGTGGTCTGTAATGTCTTCCTATGGACAAATGGCTCAGACTGACACTTCATAGATGATGCAGTCTATGGCACCCCATCTTTGAAAAAAAGGCTGGCCTGGAAACCACCAGCTCAATGGGGTCTACATCATGGGCAATCACCACCAGCTGGGTCATCTTGTTCTCCACCAAAGTGGTGACTGTATTGACCCCTGCTCCTAGGACAAGTGGTCTCTTGGGTGAGATGTCCCTTACCAGCAACTTTCTTCTCAAGCTAGACCAGCCTTTGCTTCTTCTCCCTGCTGTCTCTGGCCTGGACATGGGCAGAAACCAAGCAGCTAATTAATGTTTCAAATCCAGGGCCTGGGTAAAACTGGTTGATGTCAGGAGATATTTTGGGCTGCTGATAGAGTTGCCTCTTGCTGTAGCTGTGTGTAGGGGCCATTAGAGAGAAGTGGAGCATGTAGAGATCTCTTTTTGGGCTGGTCCTGTCAATCTTGAAGTTCTTAGGCCTTTTCTCAAACAAGACCAATGATTTGGCCTCCTGTTTCTTGACCATGGTAAGGTGCAGAATACCTTCTTCCCTTGGCCTTCTGCTGTTTGGTCATCTTGCTGGAAACTGGAGGAGAGCAATTTTGTACTTTCATAATTTATATATATATATATATATATATATATATATATATATATGTGAGATATGGTGCTGCTCTGAGACTAGAAAGATATCAATTTCCCTGGGAATAGTTATAGTCATTTTGTGAGATAGCTGACCACCAGAAGCCATTAGAGATCTCTGGGGACAGCTCATTTAATTGTGGGGAGGTGGGGGAGAGTCCGCTATCCATAAGTTTTTAACCTGTTTTCTTGTAGCATCAAACTCTGAGTTTCTCAGTCTAGACAGATATTTACTGTACCAAATAATCTACTACCCCAGCCCCAGTCAACCAGTTTTGACTGAGAATATAAAGATATGAATAGAATACTATCAAGCTTGAGATAGTTACCACGAGTTACAATTTCTTTACAATCACTTAGACATAATAGGGATTGGGATGCTTATAGCTATTTATGAACTTGAATTTTCTAGAGATAGTACTTATCACATTTGTTTTAAAATATTCTACAAATTTTAGCTTGTATAAATTAAAATTTAAATAATACTGATATTTGTTTATTTGTATGTGTGTGGGCAGCACTTGAACCCAAATCATGTTTGTTGGAGGTCAGAGGACAACTTGTACTCAGTTCTCCTATTCCTCCATGTGTTGTTCATAGATAAACCATGGGCACTATCATGTCCGCATGAGCTTGGAAGAAGCACTGATCAAACTCTACTGCACTATGAATACATAATTAGATGTAAAGAAGTTTGCATGCATGTGTTTGTGTCTGTGTCTCTGTGCCTGTATGAGTTCATGTGTATCACACATATCCTGGAACCCAAGAAGAGGCATAACATCCTTTGTACCTGAAACAGGCAGTTGTAATCAGCCTGATATATGTGCTCTGAACCAACCCCAGTTCTCTGCAATAGCAGTAAGTGCTCATAGATGCTGACCCAATTATCTACAACCTTATAAACAAATGTATAAGTATTCTGAATAGGCAATCATGAATACACAGATGTGTGTGTGTGTGTGGGTGTGTGTGTGGGTGTGTTCCACTGAAAAGAAGAATTTGGAATGAGGTTTTCATTTCTCAAGTTCTTTAGAAATATTCTGCTAAGAAAATCATTTAGTTCAAAAGACAAGTGAAAGTAACATAAATTATTTGAGAAACTCTTTCATGTATGAAAATCATTTTCTTAATTCAACTGAGCAATTCTGTGCTCAATATACACTAGTTGTCTCAGAGGGCTGGAAAAATTGTGTTACATTCATTTTGTACATAAAAGTCCTTGTCTATGGAAACTATTTTCTGACTCTACAATCAAATATTGAATTTCTGATAATAATTCTTACTACCAAAATTCTGACTTTAGCAGAGGAAAGTTTACACCTAGTCAAAGTGGATTATATTACACTGCAGTGTGGATGAAAAACTCAGCAGGAGAAATAGATTCTGTTTAAAACTGTTGATCCTGGCTGTAGTGTCACTGGGAAATTTCACTATATCTGTGTATCACACTGCATAGAGAAATGAGGTGAGATGATATTATCGAAATGGATCATATGCTTAATTGTAGGAGACATTTGCTTATTTCTTGTGTATAAACTCTTATGTGGGGGTTTCTACACCCACCTTAGATCATTTAGTTCTGAAATAAAAGACACAAGCCTTCATATTTATTGTAAGACTTAAGTAGCATTAAAGCTGAGTGAATATCAACTCTATTATGTCTACTTCCTATCAATAACTCTGAATGTCTTTCCATGATTCAGGTAGTCTCTCTCTTACTCCAGACTAAGCTGGCCCTCCTTGTACGTAATGTTCTCATGAACATCTTACTTCCTTTGGCATCTCTTCTTTCTTCTTCTCTCAGTCTCCTCCTCCTTGGTCCTCTGCATCAGACTTTAAAGCCCAGGAACTGTAAAACTTTCTTATACTCCTTCAACTTAGCTGACTATGAACTGTGAGCATCTTTATTCCTTTAATGAATTTTAAACTAAGGAGGAGCGTATATTACGCATCAGTTAATTGCATATGAGGATCTCACATCCTGGAACAAACAGATTTGTAGTAGTATTTAACATCATACATAACAGAATAACATCTTCAATTAGCAGTTTACCCTGTCACTATTTTTTCATTGTTATGTTTTCATTCTTCTTCATTTGAGGTGGTGTTTGTATAAAATTCAGTAATTCAGACTTTTTATCTAGTTTCTGGTGAAGGAAGTCAAGGCCAAATGGTTAATTAAAATTGTCATTCAGAACGGTATACCATACCGTTAAGATGTTTCCACCAAGCCTGGCAGTTTATTGATTCCTAGTTCTTCCTCTGATGGAAGGAAGCTCTAACACCTGACTGTATTCTGTCTTATACATAGATGGCATATACTAACACTCATAGGCATACAAAAATATGAATAATGTTAACAAATAGATTGACATAAAAATGTAAAGAAACCAGAATGTAAAAGTCAAAAATATGAGCAGAGTGGTCATTCAATGCTGCCATCTTAAAATTTTCTCATATATGAACTTAGCTGAGCTAATGAAACTGTGTATTGTAAATGATTATGTATGGCTGTATATTTCTACTAGTCTAGACTTTCACATTTCCTCCTGCGTGGGGACCGTGTCAAACCCCAGTGTCAATGTCCAAAGTAAACCTCTTGTTTTCCATCAAGACTGAATCCGCATGTTTGTGGGGGTGGTGGGTGTCCTCAGGATGGGGTGAGATTCTCCTTGGTCTAGGGTCTTTCAAAACATATCAGATCCCAGCACCTCATTAAGCAGAAGAAGATGATAAGCCAAGAGCTCCAAAAGAAACTCCATTTAGAGCTGTCTTCCATTTTGTGGCGAAGCCCCATAGCCTCTGGGCAGAAAGATTACCCTAACTTAATCAGCAGACAAGAATGCCATCTTCAGAAAAGAAAAATCAAAATGAAAACAAATGCATGGAGACATGATTTAGCTTTTGCCAATGCCAAGGGTAAAGCAAATCATGGTAATTCTGGCTTCTATAGGTTTATCAGATACTTTGAACAAGGGGAAGTACAAGAAGACAGTGCTCAAAGTATAGGTAGAATACTTTGCCAGAGTGTCTTGACAGCCAACTGTCTTATAAATTTTTAAAACTTTGAAAGTGTTTGTGCACTTCCCCTGCTTAATCAAATATTTCTTCGTGAATTTGTCTTTTGGGGTTGAATACAAGATAATCATAGTCTCAATAAAAGCAAGTTATTTATATTTAGAAGGATTTATTAAGGCCTAAAAAGATGGTTTTAGCTTGTTGACTAAGTTAGGATAAAATGTGATTTAGATCCAGAACTCTAGACTCTGGATAGGATAGATAATGAGATGTTTTTTTAAATTACCACATACTATAGACTTGACATTGTAAATATATATCACATTATAACTATTATAATTTTTTCTAATTTTTGTTAATATATATTTGAAAAAGAATTGTTCTCATTACTTCAAAGGGGGATTATTGAGAAAATATCTAATATCGATATGACTATGCCACTTGTTAATAATAAATCTGATGGCTTATTATTTAGGTGGTAAATAAGAAGTGGAAAATCTGGGAGAAATCATAATTCTGAGATAGAATGCGGCAGGAGATTTCACCTTCGAAGGCACGTGAGGAGAGAGACACATAGAACCTGAACATGGTTAAGTGGGCATGTTACAGGATGTAGAGTTAAAAATAAGTCAGTTATTCTAAATTTTCATCTAGTTAGAGAAGAGCCTCACTATATAGTCAAGGTATTTGTAAATATATCTTGAGTCTGAGTCTTAGTTCTCGGAGCATGGCGCTGTGTGGAAGAACTGGATCAAACTGCTACATTATTGTGCGCGTCGCAGCAGCTGTATGATAATGAGGTGAATCTGGCGCCCTCCTAACAACAGTACTGAGCATGTGTGTGTTTTGCACCTGATGTCAGTCTGGCTGGGGCATTACTATGTTAATGGAGGTTCATGCAGGTTCATGCCGCGCCAATCACTGGAGGACAAGTAGCTGGAATGACAGTGTGCCACTCGTGCACCAATCCCTGAAAGGATATTAGCATGCTGTAGTGTATATAAGGCTTGCGCTCAGCGTGTAATACTGAGAGCTGTAACCTTGGGCTATAACACATGGAGCTATGTAACACTTAGGGGCAGGCTGCCATTAGCCTCCCTGTATCAACAAAGAGGTGTCCCTGCAGTAAAGGCTGTTAGAGAAGAATCCGACCGTGTTGCATCTTCGCCCACTTGGCCGAAGGTGGGCGACAAAGTTATGGCCCATACAGGATGAGGGATAATCTATAAATGGTCTCCAGAACTCTTCACCCTTCGAGATGACTGACGTCGGAAAATTTCCCGGATAAGGAGGTAAGATGATAAAGTTCTCTGGAGGTGGCAGGGCGATAAAAGCACTGGTATAGGCGGAAAGTTTTTGGGAACTAGGACAATGTTGCTTTCCAATTGATCCTTTATTAAATTAGGCTTGTAATTTGTTTCTTTCTTCTTTGAGATGGTAAGAGTACAGACAGCAACTTAAGCCCGGTTAAAACCTCTTTGGCCGAATGGTCCGTACCTGCTTAGAGATTAGAGCGATGAGGAAGCTGTTACGGACAGGTCAGAGGGTCCTTACAGGCAACAACAAAGAAGTATATCAGAGGAGAAAAGGTCTCGAAAGAAAAAA
>NC_046161.1:20311631-20549514 GCF_011064425.1 Rattus rattus | reverse complement strand
GGGGAGAGAGAGAGAGAGAGAGAGAGAGAGAGAGAGAGAGAGAGGCATAAAACTCAAAAAAGTCAGAAGCTAAATAGATTTGATTCAGCCACATTTTCACAGCCTCTCTCTCAACTTCATAAAATTCTCTGCCTGATTTAAGAAATATTTCAGATCTTTTCAATGGTTAGTAGCAGTTTATTTTCCCAGATAAAGATTAAAAAATAATAAATGGAATTTGCTATAAAACGTTTTTTAAAAATTACAAAACCTTATCTGATTAAGTAAAAAATTCTACTTTCCTTTTATAACTAAAAACTTGTGTTTCCTCGTGTGTGTGTGTGTGTGTGTGTGTGTGTGTGTGTGTGTGTGTGTGTGTGTGTTTGCACATGTCTGTGAACCAGAGGTCAATGGTGGATGTATTTTCTGATTTCTCCCACCTTATTATTGGAGACAAAGTCTGCTTAACATAGTATTCAGCTAGGCTAGCCAGAGAGTTTCTGGGATCTGCCTATCTCCTGTTCTCCCTGCTTGGGTCACAGATGGGAGCTGATATTATTGGCTTTGGGTGTAAGGGACCTGAATCCAGTGCAGCAGGTATGGATTTAAAAATGATTTAAATCAGTTCTGTCATTTGTTAAAAGAATCCTTTTCTTTTAATTTTTGTTACACTGCTAGAAGAAATAATTTTGATTTATTCAAAAATTTCTGTCTAGTCCTTGTGATTGAATATCCCAAGCAACATTTAGTTCATTCAGGATTTTAGCAACCTTCTAGTATGCCACATTTGATTGTTCATCCTGGCATTTCAAAATTTTCTGTGGTGCTTTTCCTATCCATGGAAGTATCCTGGATGCTCACTGCTAAATACTCCCTTGGCAGTATTCCACCTCAGTTTGTCTATTTTTAGTTTTTAGAGAAGAAATTATTCACCAAGATTCATATTGTCACAATTCCTAGCCTTTAGGTGACAGAATTACATTCTATAATAGATTGCTTTGTGGACTATATGAAGTGAACTTTACAAGCTGAATTATCATCTGACCAGCCAGTACAAATTATCTATGTATTTATCTTAGATATAACAGGCTTCAAACTGCTGTAAAATTCAGTATATTGAAGATAGAAATAGACACATGTAAATTAATCTCTCAAAGCAATTGCATAATTTTTAGTCATATCCAGCTTCCAATTGAGGGTTAAGGTATCAATTTGCTGGAAAACCCTCTTTAACATATTATTTATCTTAAAATAGGTTTGTAATTATTGTTGTTGTTTTTAAATTTAAAGGGCTCGAACAAAAAATAGTTTATTCTGCATATAATCCTAAACCTGCAGTAGAAGTGAGAAATAAACTGTTGGAATTACACGTGAATTATTATGTTCTAGAAGAGGCATGGTGTGTCGTGAGAACAAAGTGAGTATCAACAACATAATGTATAATATGGTATATTGTTAAGTGAACTGAGTACTAATAATATTATGTATAATGTGTGTATCGTAAAGCAACAGAAGCTTCACTTCATTCTGTACCGTTACAGGACTGCTCCGCAGAAATCCGGATTCTTGGTTTAGATATATCCCATTAACATATGACCACTGCCATGTAGAGAAGTTAAATTTCACTGTCTTCCCATAATACTTATAAAATTACATTTTAATATCTTAGTTTTTATGACCTTTAAACTTACTTTTCATGGGTTTATGGAAGCATAAATTATATAAAGACTAAGGATGTAGGGCATTGTTTCGGCACAGGCATTTATCATGTAATACTTAAGTCAGGTTAAAATATCTATTGGAAATGTATGTTCTTAATTTTTTACTTTTCAGCATTTTTCCTTGATGTCTAAAGTATAAGTGAATTATATTTATCTGCTACTGTTCCTCAGTTATACCGGATATAAGGCTTAAAATTTCTCGTAACTACAGATTGCATAGTAAGTAAAAACATTATAAATACTTCGAGATTTGTATTCCCAAAATTAAGACAAAATAACGTGTTCAGGGGATTCTTTAGATTTTTATTTAGATTTCTGGCAGAGATCTCAACAGATCCAGGCAAGTAAATTGCCTATAACAAAAATGCCATTCATCAGTCAATAGATCAAAAATAGGTCTCAGTGTCATTAGAATGTGTTATTTAAGGTGCCCACTTTTCAAGCCACACTTGTTAGTCCTGCACATGGTGTCCAACACCCTTGAAATAGGAAGTTAGCAGTAACTGATTCAAAGTACCTGGGTGTTTGTAAGCAACCGGAGCAGTGGTTCTCGCCATGTAGGTGGTGAGCCCTTTGGGCACCAAACAAGCCCTTCCACAGGGCTTGCATATCAGATATGTATATTACAGCTCATAACTAGAAAAATTATAGTTATGAAGTAGCAATGAAATAATTTTATTTGTGGAGGGGGTGTCACCACAGCGTGAGGAACTGTATTAAAGGGTTGCAGTATTAGGAAGGTTGAGAACCTCTGATAAAGGAGAGTCCATATTCATTATCCAAAGGATTAATAAAAAGAACGGGGCCAGGGATAGAGTTCTAAGGTTCAGCCCTCACCTGGTATGTGCAGGGTCCTGGCTTCTCTTCTGAAAACAGCAAAAGTGGGCCATGGATTAAAGAAGAACGTTCTGTGAGACCACGGAAAGATACACCATCTCAATGGAGACAAACCAACCTCATTCGGGGACTTTAGAGGTGAACACAAGAGTTCAAATAAAGTATTAACAAAATAGCTCTAAACAGCAAATTAGATATGATACAAGAAAAAACAAAAAGCAGTGAATTTGAAGTAGATCAAGAAAAAGCACTAATCCACACAGGACTTATTATCTTAATTGTTTTTTTAAGGACAAATTGCAGAGATCTCGACAATAACTGAACATGGGGGCCACAGCTAGGACAGAGCAGGGGTTCAATTATAGAAAAGAAAAGAAAAGAGAGAAGAGATGAAACAGCAACCCAAGACCTGTCCCTAAGTCTCTGAGGTTGGAGAAAGCCACTGAGAAAATCCACTGCTAAATTCAACAAATCCATTAAGGCAAAACCAGAAAAATTAGGGCAAGGCACATGCAGCCAAACAGAAAAAGATCAGGTGACGATGCCCTGAAGAAAGAAGAGGCAAGTGCACTGTGAGGAACACCAACTTCTCACATGGAAGGCCAAGTCATCTGATGTGAGAACAAGCCGAAGTGGTGAATGAAGAATTCCCAAATTTTGTAGTCAGCAAAAGTCTACATGTACGAGAGGGTCACTTGACCATGTTCAGGTCGGCAGAGGGGCTAAGTGGCCTCCTGCAGGCCAACTTATCACAAGGAATTCTAAATATTGGAACCAAATGGAAATGAACATACACCGAACAAAAATAAGCTACCCAACTGAAATGTCCATAGAACCCTGATATTTTCCTAAAAATTAATAGACACACATGATTCTTCTCAAAATCCTAATGCAACATAGACAATGGGATAAAAATACAAATCTGAAAATATATACATATATGTTCACATGTGTGTATATGTGTCTGTGTGCATGTATTTAAAACAATTGGAACTATATTCCTTGACAGCATGGAATTAAATTAGAATTAGTTAATAGCAAGGAAGCTCCCTGGATAATATATAAATAATTGTATTGTAGATAATGTAATTAAAGATCAATCATAAAATATAATTAAAGATCAATCATAAAATCACAGTGGAAGTTCTAAAATGTTCAAACTGAATAAAAATGAACACAGCGTGTCACAGCCTGTGGGAAACACCACAGCAGACTAATAAAGGACTTTAGATTTAAAAAGAACTCTTAAAACGGAATAAGAAAACAATCCACTAAATAGACAAAATACTTAGATGCTACAACAGGAAATACATAAGTGGTAAAGAATCATATAAAATATGCTTTATGTTACTATTCATTTACAAAATGTATGTTAAACCTACAAGGAGATACACAGCCTCTAGAGTTGACAGAGAAACTGACTGGCCCAAGTGTCGCTGAAATGAAAGCATACCTACTACTCTTCCATATCAGCTATAGGAATAAAATGTGGTACAAACCATGTAATGACAGAATTTTACAGTTTCTCATGAAAGCTGACACCTACTCTGCATATTTGTTTAAGATTAAAGAAGGAATTTATTGGGGTGGAAGTGATGGTTCAAGAGTTAAGAGCAAATTTTCTGCTCTTGTAGAAGACCTGAATTTGGTTCTCAGCAGCAAGGTCATGCAGTTAACAATCACCTGTAACTCCAGCTGCAGGAGATACAATGTCTTCCTCAGGTCTTCACAGGCACCAGAACACGCCCCCCCTCTCTCTCTCACACACACACACACACACACACACACACACACACACACACAACTTAAAATACAAAGCATTCATCTATTCTTGAAATTGCATTCAGTTATTCATATCAGCTTTGTTTCAGTAATCTCAACCTAGGAATAGTTCAAATATCTACTAACAGGTGAATTAATTACTAAGACATATTATGAGAATATTTAGAGAATGAAATAGTACTCATCAATAGGAATGAAGGAGCCCTTGACACATACAATGAGCATAACAATTATACTTAGGAAGATAAGCCAGACAAAGATAAAAATAAAGCAAGAATTCCAGAAAATGCACACAAATCTCCAGTAACGGGAAGATGTGCCGTTGTGTTTGAAAAACACTGATAGAAGAGAAGAGTGGAGCTATGGAGAGCAAAGGTCAGCTGTGGGGAACAAGCAAAGTGCCTTGTTCTTACTGTTGCTCCACAGGGACATAAATGTATTAGAAGGCAACAGACTGTAGTTTACATTTATCGTATACTGAGTAATTATTGATCATTTTTGTAATCTAAAGTCTAACACAAAGCTAATAAGATAGGAAAACTCCCCATACCTCAGTGTAAGAAACAGCATAAAATTTGGCAAAAACAAGATATTTTGAATGAGTTATATAAATACTAAAATAACTGAAATTATGAGGACTGTTAACACCATGTTTATGCAAATGAGGAACAATTTGAACTCATATACATTGTTTGTAGAAATAAAAAAATGCAATTCCTTTGAAGATAATTTTGAGGCTGCTCATCAAACTTACCACTTATCACTTACCACTCTATCTAAACGGTTTGATGTCTGCCTGGAATTAGTTTATCGAACTCTCCTACTGATGGTACACACCATCACCAAGACTGCCAGTGCCGAGATGGTCGTTGTAATTTGAAAATCAATAAATGAACTATGGTACTTCTATACCATAAAATACTAGTTAGTGCAATGGGCAGCAGTACTTAAAAGAAATACAATGTTCTAGTTTCAGCTTTTGTAGTAAAATAACCAGAACAAAAGCAAATGACGGACGGAAATGGCTTATCTGACTTATAATTCCAGGTCACAGTTGACCACGCACGAGGGAAGTCAAGGCAGGAATTCAGGAACCTCAAGGCAGTCCTGCCTGTCACTACATACATTAGTACCTTAAGTATCTCACTTCACAACAGGGACTATGGCAGAAACCATGGAGGATGTTGCTCGCTGACTGGCTCAGCTAGATCTGTAAAAATGTTTTCAAAGGTTGCGCATGTGTGTGTCTGTGTCTGTCTACTTGTTTCTGCATGTGTGTGTGTCACATATTTGTTGGGTGTCCATGGAAGTTAGGAAAAGGCATTGGATTCCCTATGACTGAAGTTACAGGCCATTGTGAGCCTGAGCGTGAGCCTGTCAGTTTGTACTCAACCTTTGAGTCATTTCCAGCCCCCTTGGCTAGAACTTCTTAGAGAAATGAACACCACAATGCAATGGAATTCACGCTCTCCACAGTGGCTGGGCCCTCTCACATCAGTTAACAATTAAGGCAATCCCCATATACATGCACACAGGGCAACTTGATGTCTTCCTCATTCCTCAGTTGAAGTTGTCTTCTCAAGTGTTTCTGGGTTGTAGTAACTTGACAGGTAAGCTCACCAGGACAGACAGTATCTAATGGTATCAACACTACAGTATTCCTAGGGCTGGAGAGATGGCTCAGTGGTTAAGAGCACTGACTGTTCTTACAGAGGTCCTGAGTTCAATTCCCAGCAACCACATGGTGGCTCACATCCATCTGTAATGGAATCTGATGCCCTCTTCTGGTGTCTGAAGACTGCTACAGTGTATTCACATACATAAAAGTAAATAAATAAATCTTAAAATCAATCCCACGGTATTCTAAGATAAGAAAGCCAGAAATGAAAAGTTTAGACAATGTATTTGCATGGAGTTGTAAATGCTACAGTGCAGAAAGGAGACTGGAGGGTGCTGGGCCATGTTTTGGGAAGAAGATTGACCACAAGAAGGGTATAGGGGACAATGCTAAGTGGTAGGAATGTCTCTGTATCAGTTGTGATGTTCCTTACATAGAGTTAAACTTTATGTAGGAAGTGTCAGGATTTTTGTGTTGTACTTCAACACATACATTAAAAATTTGTTTCCAATGTGGAGTTATTCTCTATCAGGATATGTTAGCATCCTTTTAGACACCCTCAAAAGGGAAGCATTCAATAGAACAACTTAGCTTAAGAATGTCCGTTCTCTGCCTTGAATATGATTGCCTACTGAATCAGGGCTCTTCATGTTTAAAAAATAAGGATGTCCAAAGGAATTTAATTAGCCCTCCAATTTCTCTCATCCTACTACAAACAAGTCTTATGATTGGATGAGAATGGTGACCAGCAAATGTAGTTGTGTTTCATCTGGAAGTAAACTTTCTCAGATCTGTATTTCTGACTCCACACCTTACAGTTTGCACATGTTGACTGGGGCTAGAGGTGTATCACGCTTCATTTCGTTTTACTCTAGGTGTTGGACTTAACGGTTTCTCAAGTTTTAGATTTTTAAGTAGTTAAGTTAATCAGCCTCTGGAATGTGACCATGTTGTTTTATTTAATATAACTATTCATCTACTTGTTTTGTCTTTCAGACCTGGTTGCAGTATGCTTGAAATCTGGGATGGAAGACCTGGCCCAACGCGGGGTTAACCTCCACTCTGTAACATCCTGCTCAAAGTTCCCGCCATACTTCACCACAGTGTTTCAGAATAGCATGTACAGGGTACTGAAGATCAACTGACATCAAGGAGCCCGACAGTCTGCAGTGAGAAAGCGTATGTCCAAAACGGACACTTCAGCCTCATTTACAACAATAAGAACCAAAGCTTTACTAAGAGACACTTTAGAGCCATAAACAATTACTTAAATTTCTCTGGTTACTACTAATGATAAATTACTGCATTGTTTACATTAAATGCCAGTCTGTCAGGCTTACCTCATAAATGATTAAGTCATCTTCTATCTCATTAACATATGTTCATTTTAGAGTTCCAAGGGAACATGTATAGAAAATATCAATATAATTTTAGAAATCAAAGTAATTCCCTTTCAGTCCAGCTAGGAGAGTTGCTTCAGGTTTCCCTCGTACCTGTGGGTCAGCCCAGACCCTCTGAGCCATGGAGAAGAGCACAGGCTCTGAGAAACCTGATGGTGGTTGTAGCCTCACTTATTTTTAGTTTATGATGAAGATGGGATTGCTTTATAAATTTTATTTCCCAATAAAAAGCTACCTATCAAAAAATGCTTTTGAAAATCGGTAAATTACCTTGAAGACAGTAACCATCAAAGTAAAATTGTCTATTTTTTTTAAGATGAACCTTAAACCTGTAGATGTTTGCATATGCATCTGCTCCAGTTAAGCACCAAATGGAGTTTTTATACTTATATTTTCCTTGTACTTTTTGGTCAGCCATAAAAGATGATTCAATTCATAGGTTATATACATATAATTACTTACAGTAGTGAGCAATTATATTCTAACTATAGTTGGAAAACATTTTAATGCTGAACACAAAATAGCTAATAAAAGAACGCTGTATTTTTAACATTTGCAAGTCGTTTCTTTTCTGTGTGGGTAAAAGACAGAACAGATATAAATAGTCATTAAAAAAGTAACATACTTTGGACAGTGTCACCAGAGAGGATATTTTAAAGTAATTATCAGAAGTCAACAGAAGTGATGTTAACCCATAAAATGCTCCATGCACATAATTCTTCTGTCCCATGAACTTTGTTATCTTCATGTACAATGCCTATTAAATCATTTTTAAATGTCCTCAAAGGCTGCATTTTCTTCTGTTCTCATTCTTTATGAAACATATATTTTAAGTTTAAAGGAGCCTTGAAACCACAGGTTACTGGGCGTATTAGGGTTATGTTGACACTGATCTTCTTTAGCCATTAAAATCATTTAGTATGGTCTCACCATAAGACAATATACTGTGGTAGAGAAAGTGGAGAATATGAAGTAACATAGAGAGGTAAGTCTGAATCCTGGTTCCTTCATACGTGTTGTATCACCTACCATCCATTCAAGAAAAAGGTGCTTATTTTATGGTAAGTCCTCGGTAAGCTTGCTGGTGTTATCCTGTGAAGTTTTGTTTCTTCAGGATAAATTAGAATGCTATCTAATTTCTGGGCCAACGATCACCAATTAAATACTGCTAAAGTACTTAGTGGGTATAAGAACACTGCCAATATTACTTCTTTCAACTCCCTTCTCCTGGCCCACCAAAATAATCATACCAGAAATAGAAAACTTCAGATTCAGGTAAGCCCATCTCAGAATTCTCCATGGCTGCATGGATTTGGTGTGAGCAAATAGGAATGCTGGACTTCAGCTCACTTTCAATTCTTAAAGCAAATCTTAAACAAATTAAGCTGTTTGCTCCATATCTGCATGTTTTAGCACAGATGTTTTGAAAGTTGAAGATATATATGAATGCTGTGAGATAAACAATGAGCAGATTCTCCTCCTGGGCAGAAAACCATTTCCTTCTCACTTCCTACAGTCATGTTTGCACCATGGCTGAAGTGAGCTTCACACAGCTGTCCGCCCTCATCCAGGCCCCAGAGTGATGTGTGGCCCCAATAAACAACAAATAACACTTACACTTCCTGCTCATATTCCCAGATGACTCATTCTGGCTCTCATAAAATTGGGCTTTTATTTGGTTTTATTTGCATACGAGAGATAAAGTCTGTTAATGATAGGGAATTTAAGAGCTATGGGAGCATTCAGAGGGCTCTACTAGATAGCTGTTGGCTTGTTGCCTCCCATTACTCTAGTTTTTTGTTTTTCTTTTCTTGTTGTTGTTGTTTTTGTTTTCTTAACACTCTGAGAATAAGCTTTATTAATTACTTTTCCAGAAAATAGATTCAGTAAATACAGCACTTTAGGAACATACTTGTGCTGCTACACAAGTCTTTCAAGTTTTCAAGGGCTCTTCAGTGATGCTGATCAGAAAAATCTCTCATCGGTGGAATTACTTCTCCAGTCTCCAGAATTGTATTGCATGAAAATATTCTAGGCTTCATGTCAACCACGGCATATGGTGAGATGGAGCCTGAACCACACTGATCCCGGCCCACAGCTCCCTGCTCCCAAGCCCTGTGGGAGAGAGAGCTCATCGCCCAGACGGGTGGGCACTCATGAGACTGCAGGACTGGAGAGACCACCAATACTGCCCACTCCTGCCCACATCCCTGGCCCAAGAGGAAACTGTATAGGGCCTCTGGGAACCGGAAGATAGGGGCACTCGAGGGGCAAGTCCCCTGCGGTCCCAATACCGCACGGACCAGAAGGAACCTGGTCAACAGTTCTCTGCACACAAATCGCGTAGGAGGGAGAGCTTAATCTTCAGAGGGGCAGACACGCCGGGAAGCCAGAAGAGACTACACTCTGCCCACATTTCTGACTCCAGAGGAAAACACCTAATGCCATCTGGGACCCCGGTGCACGGGGGCCCCGGGAAAAGGCGACTCAGACCCTCCTGGATGCTGGCCTCACTGAGAGCTCAAAAGCAGTCCCCCAGGAGACACTTCAGCCATGGGACCACAGGTAGGACGAACTTTTCTGCTCCAAGTGACCTGACTGGTGGACTCAGGACACAGGCCCACAGGAACAGCTGGAGACCAGTAGACAGGAAAGACTACAGGCCTGAAAGCAGAACACTCTGTTCCCATAACTGGCTGAAAGAAAACAGGAAAACAGGTCTACAGCACTCCTGACACACAGGCCCATAGGACGGTCTAGTCATTGTCAGAAATAGCAGAACAAGGTAACACCAGAGACAACCTGATGGCGAGAGGCAAGCACAGGAACCCAAGCAACAGAAACCAAGACTACATGGCATCATCGGAGCCCAATTCTCCCACCAAAGCAAACACTGAATATCCAAACACACCAGAAAAGCAAGATCTAGATTTAAAATCACATTTGATCATGATGATGGCGGACTTCAAGAAAGACATAAAGAACTCCCTTAGAGAAACAGAGGGAAACATAAACAAGTAGAAGCCTATAGAGGGGAATCACAAAAATCCCTGAAAGAATTCCAGGAAAACACAATCAAACAGGTAAAGAAATTAAAAATGGAAATAGAAGCAATAAAGAAAGCACAAAGGGAGACAACCCTGGATATAGAAAACCAAAGGAAGAGACAAGGAGCTATAGATACAAGCTTCACCAACAGAATACGAGAGATGGAAGAGAGAATCTCAGGAGCAGAAGATTCCATAGAAATCATTGACTCAACTGTCAAAGATAATGTAAAACAGAAAAAGCTACTGGTCCAAAGCATACAGGAAATCCAGGACTCAATGAGAAGATCAAACCTAAGTATAATAGGTATAGAAGAAAGTGAAGACTCCCAGCCCAAAGGACCAGTAAATATCTTCAACAAAATCATAGAAGAAAACGTCCCTAACCTAAAGAAAGAGATACCCATAAACATACAAGAAGCCTACAGAACTCCAAATAGATTGGACCAGAAAAGAAACACCTCCCATCACATAATAGTCAAAACATCAAATGCACAAAAAAAGAAAGCATATTAAAAGCAGTAAAAGGGAAAAAAGGTCAAGTAACATATAAAAACTGACCTATCAGAATCACACCAGACTTCTCACCAGAGACTATGAAAGCCAGAAGATCCTGGACTGATGTCATACAGACCCTAAGAGAACACAAATGCCAGCCCAGGTTACTGTATCCAGCAAAACTCTCAATTAACATAGATGGAGAAATCAAGATATTCCATGACAAAACCAAATTTACACAATCTTTCTACAAATCCAGCTCTATAAAGGATAATAAATGGTAAAGCCCAACACAAGGAGGCAAGGTACACCCTAGAAAAAGCAAGAAACTAATCGTTTTGAAACAAAACAAAGAGAAGACAAGCACACAAACATAATTGCACATCCAAATACCAATATAATAGGAAGCAACAATCACTTCCTTAATATCTCTCAGCATCAATGGAATCAATTCCCCAATAAAAAGACACAGATTAACAAACTGAATATGCAATGAGAACCCAACATTTTGCTGCCTAGAGGAAACACACCTCAGAGACAAAGACAGACACTACCTCAGAGTGAAAGGCTGGAAAACAACTTTCCAAGCAAATGGTCAGAAGAAGCAAGCTGGAGTAGCCATCCTAATATCGAATAAAATCGATTTTCAACTAAAAGTCATCAAAAAAGAAAGGCACTTCATATTCATCCAAGGAAAAATCCACCAAGATGAACGCTCAATCCTAAATATCTATGCTCCAAACTAAAGGGAATCTACATACATAAAAGAAACCTTACTAAAGCTCAAAGCACACATTGCACCTCCCACAATAATAGTAGGAGATTTCAACACCCCACTCTCATCAATGGACAGATCATGGAAGCAGAAATTAAACAGACATAGACAGAATAAGAGAAGTCATTAACTAAATGGACTTAACAGATACTTATAGAACATTCTATCCTAAAACAAAAGGATATACATTCTTCTCACTATCTCATGGTACTTTCTCCAAATACCACCATATAATCGGTCATAAAACAGGCCTCAACTGATACAGAAAGATAGAAATAATCCCATGTGTCCTATCAGACCACCATGGTCTAAAGCTGGTCTTCAAAAACAATAAGGGAAGAACGCCCACATATACATGGAAATTGAACAGTACTCTATGCAATGATAACCTGGTCAAGGAAGAAATAAAGAAAGAAATTAAAGACTTCTTAGAGTTTAATGAAAATGAAGGTACAACATACACAAACTTATGGGACACAATGAAAGCTGTGCTAAGAGGAAAACTCATAGCTCTGAGTGCCTTCAGAAAGAAACAAGAGAGAGCATATACCAGCAGCTTGACAGCACACCTAAAAGGTCTAGAACAAAAGAAGCAAATACACCCAGGAGGAATAGAAGGCAGGAAATAAACTCAGAGCTGAAATCAACCAAGTAGAAACAAAAAGGACTATACAAAGAATCAACAGAACCAAAAGCTGGTTCTTTGAGAAAATCAACAACATAGATAAACCGTTAGCCAGACTAACAAGAGGACACAGAGAGTGTGTCCAAATTAACAAAATCAGAAATGAAAAGGGAGACATAACAACAGAATCAGAGGAAACTCAAAAAAATCATCAGATCCTACTATAAAAACCTATATTCAACAAAACTTGAAAGTCTGGAGGAAATAGACAATTTCCTAGACAGATACCAGGTACCAGAAGTTAAATCAGGAACAGATAAACCATTTAAACAACCCCATAACTCCTAAGGAAATAGAAGCAGTCATTAAAAGTCTCCCAACCAAAAAGAGCCCTGGTCCAGATGGGTTTAGTGCAGAATTCTATCAGACCTTCATAGAAGACCTCATACCAATACTATCCAAACTATTCCACAAAATTGAAACAGATGAAGCACTACCGAATTCCTTCTATGAAGTCACAACTACTCTTGTACCTAAACCACACAAATACCCAACAAAGAAAGAGAACTTCAGACCAATTTCCCTTATGAATATCGACGCTAAAATACTCAATAAAATTCTTGCAAACCAAATCCAAGAGCACATCAAAACAGTCATCCATCATGATCAAGTAGGCTTTATCCCAGGCATGCAGGGATGGTTTAATATATGGAAAACCATCAACGTAATCCATTATATAAACAAACTGAAAGATAAAAACCACATGATCATTTCATTAAATGCTGAGAAACTATTTGACAAAATTCAACACCCCTTCATGATAAAAGTCCTGGAAAGAACAGGAATTCAAGGACCATATCTAAACATAGTAAAAGCCATATACAGCAAACCAGTAGCTAATATTAAACTAAATGTAGAGAAACTTGAAGCAATCCCTCTAAAATCAGGGACTAGAGAAGGCTGCCCCCTCTCTCCCTACTTATTCAATATAGTTCTTGAAGTCCTAGCCAGAGCAATCAGACAACAAACAGAGATCAAAGGGATACAGAGTAGAAAGGAAGAAGTCAAATTATCCCTATTTGCAGATGATATGATAGTATATTTAAGTGATCCCAAAAGTTCCACCAGAGAACTACTAAACCTGATAAACACCTTCAGTAAAGTGGCTGGGTATAAAGTTAACTCAAATAAATCAGTAGCCTTCCTCTACACAAAAGAGAAACAAGCCGAGAAAGAAATCAGGGAAGTGATACCCTTCATAATAGCCCCAAATAATATAAAAATACCTCAGTGTGACTTTATCCAAGCAAGTGAAAGATCTGTATGATAAGAACTTCAAGCCTCTGAAGAAAGAAATTGAAGAAGACCTCAGAAGATGGAAAGATCTCCCATGCTCATGGATTGGCAGGATTAATATAGGTAAAATGGCCATTTTATCAAAAGCAATCTACAAATTCAATGCAATCCCCATCAAAATTTCAATCCAATTCTTCAGAGAGAGAGAGAGAATCAGAACAATTTGCAAATTCATCTGGAATAACAATAAACCAGGATAGCTAAAACTATCCTCAACAATAAAAGGACTTCCGGGGGAATCACTATCCCTGAACTCAAGCAGTATTACAGAGTAATAGTGATTAAAAACTGCATGGTATTGGTACAGAGACAGGTAGATAGACCAGTGGAATAGAATTGAAGACTCCAGAAATGAACCCACTCACCTATGGTCATTTGATTTTTGACAAAGGAAACAAAACCATCCAATGAAAAAAGATAGCATTTTCAGCAAATGGTGCTGGTTCAACTGGATGTCATCATGTAGAAGATTACAGATTGATCCATTCTCATCACCCTGTAAAAAACTTAATTCCAAGTGGATCAAGGACTTCCACATCAAACCAGACACACTCAAACTAATAGAAGAAAAAGTGGGGAAGAATCTCAAATACATGGGCACTGGAGAAAATTTCCTGAACAAAACCCCAATGGCTTATGCTCTAAGATCAAGAATTGACAAATGGGATCTCATAAAACTACAAAAGCTCCTGTAAGGCAAAGGACACTGTTGTTAGGACAAACGGCAACCAACAGATTGGGAAAAGATCTTTACCAATCCTACAACAGATAGAGGCCTTATATCCAAAATATACAAAGAACTCAAAAGTTAGACTGCAGGGAGACAAATAACCCTATTAAAAATGGGGTTAGAGCTAAACAAAGAATTCACAGCTGAGGAATGCGAATGGCTGAGAAACACCTAAAAATGTTCAACATCTTTAGTCACCAGGAAAATGCAAATCAAAGGACCCTGAGATTCCACCTCATGCCAGTCAGAATGGATAAAATAAAAAACTCTGGTGACAGCAGTTGCTGGTGAGGATGTGGAGAAAGAAGAAGACTCATCCATTGTTGGTGGGATTGTAGACTGGTACAACCATTCTGGAAATCAGTCTGGAGATTCCTCAGAAAATTGGACATTGCACTACCTGAGGACCCAGCTATACCTCTCTTGGGCATATACCCAAAAGATGCCCCATCATATAACAAAGACACATGCTCCACTATTTCATAGCAGCTTTATTTATAATAGCCAGAAGCTGGAAAGAACCCAGATGCCCTTCAACAGAGGAATGGATACAGATAATGTGATCCATCTACGCAATGGAATACTACTCAGCTATCAAAAACAATGACTTTATGAAATTTATAGGCAAATGGATGGAACTGGAAAATATCATCCTGAGCGAGGTAACCCAATCACAGAAAAACACACATGGTATGCACTCATTGATAAGTGGATATTAGCCCAAATGTTTGAATTACCCTAGATGCACAGAACACATGAAACTCAAGAAGGATGACCAAAATGCAAATGCTTCACTCCTTCTTAAAAGGGGAAAAAGAATACCTTTGGGAGGGGATAGGGAGGCAAAGTTTAGAACAGAGGCAGAAGGAACACCAATTCAGAGCCTGCCCCACATGTGGCCCATACATATACAACCACCCAATTAGACAAGATGGATGAAGCAAAGAAGTACAGGCTGACAGGAACCGGATGTAGATCTCTCCTGAGAGACACAGCCAGAATACAGCAAAAACATAGGCAAATGCCAGCAGCAGACCACTGAACTGAGTTGAAGGAATCGGAGAAAGGCCTGAAAGAACTTGAAGGGGCTTGAGACCCCATAGGAACAACAATGCCAACCAACCAGAGCTCCCAGGAACTAAGCCACAACCCAAAGACAATACATGGAATGACCCTGGGCTCCAACTGCATAGGTAGGAATTAATAGCCTAGTAAGGGCACCAGTGGAAGGGGAAGCTCTTGGTCCTGCCAAGACTGAACCCCCAGTGAACGGGATTGTTGTGGGGAGGGCGATAATGGGGGGAGGATGCAGAGAGGAACCCCCATATAGAAGGGGAGGGAGGGATAGGGGACGTTGGCCTGGAAACCAGGAAATGGAATAACAATTCAAATGTAAATAAGAAACACCCAATTTAATAAAGATGGAGAACAAGATAAGTTAAAAAAAAACAGTTTGACTGACTTGATCAAGAAATTACACATAAATTTCAACCATAACCATAAATATACATGGCTTCAATTGTCTAAAGACACTGTTTGACTGACTTGATCAAGAAACAGAAATGTATATATCTTTTGCCTCCAAGAAATACATTTTATTTAAAAGACAGGCCACTTTAGAGTAAAAGGATAGACAAAAGTACCCAGTCAGCTGGGTCAAGGAAGAAATCAGATGTCATTATCCCAATATCTGACAAAATAGATATCATAATAAACTAATTCTTATCCAAGGATTAGTCACCCAAGAAGACATTGCTTTCCTAAACATATATAAGCTAAACTTGAGTGCATGAAATTTCACTAAAAAAAAATGTACTGTTGGATACAAAGATCTAGATTAACAACAACCCATTATAAGAAGGTGATTCCATATCCCACTTTCTCCAATAGATAGGTTGTATGGACAAAATATAAACTGAGAAACATCAAAATTAGTTGACACCATATATCAAGTGAATTTTAATAGATTAAGTGTAGAACATTCCATCAAAACACCAAATATACACGTTCTACTCAATAGTGCATATATACTGTGGCACAAAATCCAAATCATTTTCAAATTTGAATAGATTGAAACAATCTTTATATTCTGACTACAGTGCAATAAAATGTAAAATTGACAGCCAATGAATCGCTAGCAAATACTGAATCTCTTGGAAATCAAATAACTCATGGCACAATGGTGAATGAGTAAAAGAAGAAATCAAAGAAGTGAACATCTTCTGGAAGTAAATAAAAATTAAGATGACAACACCTTTGGACACACTGATAGCAGTCATATGAAAGAAATAAAAAAAATCATTGTGCTAAGTGTCTACATAAGCAACTAGAAAAACTCAAATAAATAACTTAATGATGCAACTCAAATTTTGGAAAAAGAAAAACAAAATCTAAACCCAGTCAGCAATCAGAGCAAAAATTAAGTAGAAATAAACAAAATATACAAAGAATCATTGAATAAAATAGCTTTAAGTATTGAAGATAAATATGATTGGCAGACCTTTTGCCCAACTAACCAAAAGAAAGAGGTTGTTCCAACTAACAGAATAAGAAATGAACAGGAAAAAATTACAACAGCAATCAAAGGAATGCAGAATATCATCAGAGTTTATTTACTTGCATTCATTAAGCTATTAAAACTAAAAGGAATTAAATCAAGGAGAAGTCAACGACCTAAATAACAAAGGAGAAAATAATAAACAAAACCATAAAGCTTTGAAAAAAAGTTCAGGACCAGATGGATTCACAGCAGACTTCTATAAGACTTTCAGTGATTTACAGCCAATCATCCTTAAACTATTTACAAAAAAATAAAATAAAAACAGAAAGGGCACTCCAAAACTTCTCTGAAGCCAGTGTCACTGTAATTCCCAAATGAGACAAAGATATAACAAAAAAGGGAAAACTATGAACCAATATTCCTGATAAACATTGACTCAAAATTACTTAGTAAGACACTTGCAAACAGAACACAGACATACATCAAAAAGATCACCCTGACAAAATTGACTTTATCCTTGAAATTCAGGGATGGGTAACATATGCAACTCAATAAATGTAGTTAACTATATAAATGGACAAAAATCACATGATCTTCTCAAGAGATCCAGAAAAGACCTTGGACAAAATCCAACATGCTTTCATAATAAGGCCTTGATAGTGTAGGGCTAAAAGGAACATACCTTGACATAATAAAAGTTATATATGAGAAACCTAGAAACAATATCATCCTAAATGGAGAAAAACTTGAGGCAATTCCACTGAATTAAAAAATGAGACAGGGGTGTCCACAATCCACACTTTTTTTTCAATACTGAGAAGGAAATTAAAGGGATACAAGTAGGGAAAGGGCACTTTGAACACATTGGTATAGGGGACAAATTCCTGAGCAAACACCAATAGGCCAGGCAGTAAGACCAACAATTAATAAAGGGGACCTTATGAAACTGAAAAGCTTCTATAAAGCTGAGACCACCATTAATTGGACAAAAATGGTGGCTTATAGATTTGGAGAATTACCAACTCTACATCTGACAAAGGACTAATATCCAAAATATATAAATGATCTGGGCCCATGGGGGCTCACAGAGACTGAACCACCAACCAATGAGCACACAGGGGCTGGACCTACATATTGTAGCAGATAAGCAGCTTAGTCTTCATGTGGGTTCCCTAACAATTGGAGCAGGGGCTGTCTCTGACTCTATTGCCTGCCATTTCACCCCCTTTCCCTAACTGGCCTTTGTGGTTAGACCTCAGTAGGAGAAGGTGTGCTTAATTATGCTGCAACTTGATGTCCCAGGATGGATGGTACCCAAAGGGGACTTCACTTTCTTTGAGGAGAAAAGGACAGGGTAATGGGGAGAGGGATTTTTGAGAGTGGGACTGGGAGGAAAGGAGGGAGAGGGGAGCTGTGACTAGGATATAAAGTGAATAAAGAAAGAAAATAATGAAAAAAAAAAGACCAAATAGGGAAAGTAAGTCAAACTGTATTTGCAGATGATGTGATAGTATATGCAGAATGTAGTTTTTGCGACCACGCTTTAAGTGCCTGGCAGACCTAGCTACCAGCTCTGCTCAAATTCCCTTGGATCCATGGATAAACAAAGACAACAACAACAACAACAACCACAATCACACACACACACACACACACACACACACACACACACACACTCATACACCAGTTAATTTTAAATGTCTTTGCTAACTCAATGACTAGGCACTCCTAAATCTCCCCTGCCACCCAGGTATAATAGTATAGATTGGCCAGTGACCACTCCAACTGAAAACTCACATGGCCAATTGGCTTTATGCTGCCACTACTGCCTCCTTCTTCTTCTCCAGTTCTCCCAATTCTCTCTGCATCCTCCCATGCAATTCTAAGTGTCCTGCCCCTATCCTCAGTCACTAGTCACTGGTAACGTTGTTGATTAATCAAGAACCAATTTGGGAACAAGACCTTAGCAGCTGCATCACTCTCTACAAGTACACATTAAAAATCCCAAACATTCTTTCAGAAAACTTCTAGAAATGATTAGTTCAGAAATGTGACAGGATACAAAATCAACGTGCACAAATCAATAGGTTTTCTCTTCACCTGTAACAGTAAGCATACAGGAAACGACATCAGAGGTATATGCTCATTCACAATAGCTTCAAAGAAAATAAAATGTCTACTAATAAATCTAGCCAAGGAAGTGAGGATGTCTACATTGAAAAAGTTAAACCTTTGGAGAAATAGATAAAGACACTAGAAAATGGAGGGGGGATTCCATACTCATAAATTAGTTGAATTAATATTGGGAAAAATGATTGTTTTATCAGAAACTGTTTATAGATTCAATGCAACCACAATTAAAATTCCCATCTCATTCTTCACAGAAATTAAAAGTAAAATTCCTAAAATGTGTATGGGTTCAACACAAACCTCAGATAGACAAAATAATTCTGAAGGGACAAAAACATGCTGCAGGCATTATATTCCCAGATCTTGAGATGACCCATAATATTAAAAAACAGTATGGTACTGGCACAAAAACAGAGTGTAGACCAAAGGAAAATAGTTGAAGATCCAAACATGAGTGCACATAACTTTACCTACCTAATATTTTGCAAAGACACCAAAAACATAAACTGGAAAGAACATGATCTTCAACAAATGATGATAGGGAAATTGGGGGTCCACATACAGAAGAATAAAATTTGACCCATATTTATCAACTTACATGAAATTAACTCCAAATGGATCAAATACTTAATCCTGAAACCCCAAAACTTTGAAACTACTAGAAGAAAACATAGGCAGTATCCTACATAATACAGGTATAGAAAATAACTTTATAAACAGGATTCCATTTACCCAAGAATTGAGGTTAACAATTGACAAGGAGAGACCATAAAAACAAACATTTCTACATAGAGTGGGAGGGAATCTTTGTCCACTATATACCTGACAGAAGATTAATATTCAGAATATACAAACAACTTGAGAGAGAGAGAGAGAGAGAGAGAGAGAGAGAGAGAGAGAGAGAGAGCGAAATATAAATGACTCATTAGAAAAATGAGCCTGAGTCCTGAATAGATAATTCTCATAGGAAGAAAAGTGTGACTGAGAAATATCTTTCCCAAAAAATTGTTAATCCTAGCAATTGGAGAAATGGAAATCAAAACAACTTTGATATTTCATTTTACCCGAGTCAGGATGGCAAAGATCAACAAAACAACTGACAACAAATGATGAGAGTCTCACAGTTAGTGTTATTGCAAACTGGTACAGCCAGTGACAAATCCATTTGGAGAATTCTCACAAAGTTAAAAATATATCTGTATGTCCAAGAACTCAGCGTCTTATGTCACGGACACTTGCTCAGCTGTGTTCTATTCACAACAGCAAGGAAATGGAAACAGTGTAAATGTCATACAACAGAGGAATGGATAATAAGAGTGTGGTATGTATACACTGTGGAATACTTTTCAGCTGTAAGGAAAAATGAAATTATATAGGTAAATGAAAGGAACTAGGAAAGATCATATTGAAGGAGGTCACCTAGACCCAGAAAGAGAAACCCCACGTGTCCTGTTTGATTTGAGGTGCCTATCCCCAAATCTTCAGATGTGATGACACAGCCTGTAAGAACCACAAAACCCAGGGAAGTAAAACAAGACTATTGCCAAAGTAGGTGTTTGGGAAGAAAAAGAGAGGGGAGTGGCTGGTTATAAGTGATCTGATAAGGGAAGTGGGGAAGAGAGGACTCGTTAGGAAGCGGGTAGGAAATAAATCTGAAAGAAGCAAGATAAAGTAACGGTAAGGATGCTTGACTATCCACAGGGAATTATATTATTAGCTCCCTCCCCCCAAAAAACTGTAATATGCATAATCATGTATATAAACATAGATATATAGCTTTAATGAACTTTTTTCTCTTTCCGATAGTGCTCCTCCCAAGAGTCAAAGATCACCTAACAACATCCCTGGTCCCAGACATGAGAAGTCCTCTTTGAATTGTTAGCCAGGGCTGTCCGAGAGATTTGAAAACATGGAGCCTATTACTGTTGCCCTTGATTACCCCAGAGGTAGAAGGTAAGTTGTAGTTCCTCGTTCCTCCTGTCCTGTGGGGTGCCCGGGTGCTTCTGCTGGTGCACTGGTTTGGAAAGGGTAGAGCGAAGTGTAGAACAGGTAGGGTATGCAGTCAGCCCATCACTCTGGGTCATCAGACATCGCTGCAGCCAGAATGAGGAGTGTAAGTGGAGTCCGTGATGAATCCGGCTCTGGTCCAGCTGGGAATGCCGAAAATGTTACAGCATTTAGAAAAGTAATGAGGTGGATTGGGCAGCCATTGAGGGGTAAGTAGCCAGGGTCCTGTGGCGGCTGCAGCGGTAGCAGCAGCAGTGATGTTGGGGACTAGTGCTCTGACGTGACGAGTCTGCACAGCGATGGAAGCCTGGTCAGGTGACCGGTGCAAAGGCTGGCCCAAAGATGTGTACTTGTGGTGATAGACCCTTCCCCCAATAGCCAGTCTCAGACAATCCTTGGGGAAATATTTTGTGTGCCTTTACTCTATGTGAACAGGGACTATCTGAACTTTGGGGAGTGGGATGGGATTTTGACGGTAAATGCATTCTATTGGTTGAAGCTCAGATGCTGACGATGCTCTATTTGCATGGGGAAGAGTTTCATGTGCTATGCTACATCCCTGACTTCCTGTGATCACCTAGTTGGAGGTCATGGTTACCTGAAGTAAGCATGGAAATAGGGAGGAAGTTAGCTTTACTCCTGCTGATCTTCAATTCCAAGATTTCTGGTCTTTGAGCATGTTCCACTTCACCAATCCCATGCCCCTTCCTCTGGTGACACGGACCATGCACTTGAGATACAGGAACCAGAAGTCCCTGAGCTGGAACCGACCTGAATGCCTCTTAGCTGAGGAGGGAGGCAACCAGTAGTCCTACTCCATTATGATGCCTAAACACATCAACAACCAGCATGGCACAGGAACTCCAAGAGTGCAAGTAGTGACACACATACCTTGGGAGTAACCAACAGCTCTATAATTGTACCTAAGACCTTCCCAACAAAAGAGAAAACATACCTGGTTCTGGAACTCTAGCTCACTACTCAGTGCTAGTGATACCATGGTTATCAGAGGAGCGTCTACGACCACCATTTTACCAAACAACACAATTCCTAATAATCCAGAAACATTTGTCCTTATGCCCACAAGTAAGTGTAGTCTTTACCCCTCACCCAGGAAGGAAACTTCTCTTTGCAATAAAGAAAAACTGACAGAAAAACCACAACTAATCAGAATGGATACAAATCATTCCTCTAATTATGACTCAGGGAACATCACAAGAAAGGTATGTAGAGATAGTCTCTTGTGCACTGTGTAAAGATTATCTCTGTATTATTCAAATGCTGATTTCCCTGTCCCAATATCTGATTTCGATCGTGCATGGCATTGTAATGCTTATTCTTAGAATCTCAACATTGTGTAAATATTCTTCCCCACTTATTCTCTGGTTTGTCAATAAAAGCTGCCAGCCAATGGCTGAGCAGAAGGAAGAATAAAGCTGGACTTTTGATCCCAGCAAGGGGATGGGGAGAGGAGAAGGGAAGATTCACCATGCGCAAAAGATAGAGGAGACATATTAGGAACACACCGGAGGCAGAGAGAGTCAGATCAATACTAAAATGCAAATCTATCAGGGCTTTTTGCTGGGAGGTAGCTAGATATCTCAGAGGATTAGAATAGATTATTAACCACTAAGCTATTGTGCTGTAAAACTAATTAAATAAATACGAATAGTCCCCCATCTCATTTATTTGGGAGCTAACTGGGATAAAGAAAAAACTATTACTTTTTAAATTGCTCTATCAGAGGTGGGATGATTTTAAGAGCCGAGGGTCAGGGAGTTTGCTGTGTGATCATGTTGCTTAGTAACGGCAAAGCCTGCACCTATGAAATCTCACCAGCATTATTATCCAACCTTGACCTGAACAAATACAATACCAATGGACATGCCAAAGTGAACGGGGGAAATCCCAGGGGCCTCAGCCCTACACAAAGCACTACAGGAGCTGGAAAAAAGTTAGGAACAGGACAGTTAGTCTTCCCCTGGGAAAAGCACACCAGTTGGTTGCCCAGTGCCTGAACGTCAGCCCTGAAAACATACATACAAGTAACATTATACAGATTTCATAGGTTATATTTAGGAATGTGTCTGTATATACACTTATGCTTGAAAAAGAACTGATGAAAAAAAACCAACCATAAATTTGAAGGAGGTAGGAAAGGGAAGACAGAAATATTACAATGATATTCTAAAACAAGTTTAAAATTGCATCAGAGAAAGAAAGCCTCATCAACAAATGGAGCTGGAGGAGCAGGATATTTTCATGTAGAAGAATGAAACCAGATCTCAGTTTTAATCTCAGTTTTTTTTCACCCAAGTTAACTCTAGATGGACCAAAGATCTTAACGTAAGTCTGGAAGCTCATGATGAGAACAGGAAGAACACTTCAAGATCCAGGTTCAACAGAGAAGGTTTTGGATGAGATTTTTTTTTTTAAAGAAATTATGCCTACTGAAAAATGAGACTTCGTGACAATCAAAAAGCTTCCATACTGTAAAGGAGAATCAAGTGAGTGGACAGCCAAGGGAAGGAGACCGCTCTTACCAGATGTCCCCCTGCCTTAGAATTAATGTCTAGGGTGCAAAAGGAATTTGAGAAGCTAAACAGGAAACCAGGAAATGATCTAATAAAATGAACGCAAAGTTCTCAAAAGATAAACTATTAATCAGCAGTAAACATGAAAATGTGCTTCTTTTCGCTAGCCATTGGGGAAAGGCAAACTTAATCACACCGAGATTCCATCTCAAGAACTGTGGGTGGAACCTGACCATGTACAGCCATTGTAAGCATTACTGCGGAGGGTCCTCAGGAAACTAAAACTAGATACATTGTATACCTCAACTAACTCCTGAGTACTTAGCAAGGGTCTTTAAACCAGTACCTCACAGAGACACTTGCACATTAAATGTTTATTGCACTAGTACACTGTTCAAAATGGCTGTCAAGGAGCAACTTTGGTATTCAGAAGAAGGGGTAAGAGAAGAATGGGTAAAGAAAATATACATATATGTTGGTGTACATAGCATCATTTAGATTCACAGCCCGATTTTTCTACCATTCAACTCTTCCTTCTCCTCTGGCATAAGAGCTGTCACCCCTTCCTAGGTTGTCACTTCTACCAACTTTAGTTTCCCATGAATTTCTCTGCTACCCAGATATAATGCCACTTGGGCATTGCTCGTTTTACACCCTTGCTGGTGCAGGACCTCACCCGAGGGAAATCTTTCTGAGACACAGAATCCCTTGTCAGGAGGGGACACCTTACACGTAAGAGATGCCCTTCCTAAGTGAAAAAAAAGTTCTTTGAGATCAGCAGAAGTTGTGCATTCAAACAGTTGAGGCACAGCGCACAACACTTCGAGGGCAAGTTAACTACTGGTGATGAAATTACATCGGCTGTACTGTCTTCGCATATTATGAAAAACAGACAAGTAATAATCCAAATGATAGCTGTGGTTTACTCTCTGTATTTAAATGATTTACTACATTATAAAAGTTAGCTTTATATCTTTAAGAATAGAAAGAGATAGCTACCTTAAAAGGATTTGTAATACACAAAATAGCCTTTTATATCTCACTAGTGCCATCTTCTGGCTGTGAATTGTATGACATTTGTCATGGATTTATGAGAAATACTAAGATACTAATTTTATACCTTTTACTAGAACTCAAAACCATGAATATTCTTTCTCCATCTGTGTGATTGCAGTGGTTAGCACTGCACTGGCTTTTCTGGCCCTCACCTCTCCCTTTCCAGAGTTTCCTCGTTCAATCTTCCCCACTATTACCGGTGAGAATTTAAACTGGTTCAGCCACGTGGGAAATAAGTATTACTACACAAAAGCAAACTAAAAGTAAACTACCATGTGCCAGCTCTACCACTTCTGGGCGTGTACACCAAGCACTGTAAGCCCTATCATAGAGAGCCTTACACACCCGTGTCTACTGCCGTGTGATCTCTATGGCTAAGAAACTGAAGCCACCTATAAGGAAACCAACACAAGAAAATGTTGTCTGGGAAGTTATGGAATTTTGTCCAGCTGTGCAAGAAAGTGGAATTCATGACATTTTCAGGAAAATGGATGGAACCAGAAATCAGTGTGTTAGCATGGGATGGTCCAGTCTCAGACAAGCAGGATGCTCCTCTCATGGGCAGAGCCTAGATTTTAATCAGTGTATTGTGTATTGTATGTGTGTGACAGTACAGGTCATGAAATTGGAGAGAAGATTGTGAGGGGGAAGACCTGTGGGAGGCAGGGCGAGGAACAGGATACCTGAGATGTGAATGCAGGGGAAGGGAGATGATTTAGGGGGAGGGGCAGCAAGAGGGACATGGGACATGTAAGGTGAGGAAGGAGAACCGATAAGAACAAAGTATGTAAGAAAACTCACAATAAAACCCATTGCTTTGTGTGGTTTTAAAAATCTTTTTATTGATTCTTTGTGAGTTTCACATCATGCATCCCAATCCCATTCATCTCTCCACCCCTCCATATTCCCCCTCTGTCCTTGCAAACCCCCCAAAAGAAAACACAGAAGCCAGAAGGAGATCTTGCTGCGGATGCTGTGTGTGTCACACAATACACCTGTCGGCCCAAACAACTTTCCTTGCAAACATTCATCATAGCCAGTCTTTGGTCTGCGTTGAGGCCTCTGGCTCCTGCTACACTATCAATACTGGATCCCCACTGGGACTCTTCTCAGATATCCTGTTGCTACCCTAGGTCGTGGAGATCCTGAAGCTTTAGTGATGCAGAATCAGCCCCTTCAGGTGTTCCAGCAGTTCACAGATGACGTATATACGGGACAAGCCATCTCAAAGCTCTGGCCTAGGTGGTGGCTAAATTGGTCAGCTCTGCCTATTTGCTGAGTAGAGGGGCAGGACCAGAGTTTCTGCCCTCAGCAGCCCACACCATGAGGACGATCTCACTTCATTCCCATGCCACCAGGGCCAACTCTACTGTGCTGCTCAGGTAAGATGGTCACTCTCCCATGCTGTAGCCATTGAGTGGCAGGGGAGGGCCAGCTCTCCCAGCTGTTGTGCAAGCGCCCTAGCAGGTGAGGGATGGGGCCAGCTCCTCCCAGTCCTTGGACCTCAACATGGCCCCAGGCGGCAGCCCAGATCAGGGATGCCTACATGACTTTGGTGGTATCATGGGCCATAGACATCTACACAGACCTCTGCTACTGCAGAACCATAGACTCAGACATGCCCTCAGTGACAGCACAGGCCAGGACCTCAGATGGCAGGCAGGCTACTCAGGTCAGGCTGACCCTTACGCCCCTGGTGTCTCCAGTTCTGCCTCTCTCCAGAGTGCATAAACCATTCTGCTTCTCCTCCTCGCCCTTCTCTCCCATCTCTCCACATAACTTGCTCATCCTCAAAGCGGTACTGCAGGGTGGTGGACCTCTGGGTGTCTTCTACCTTCCTGCCTTCCACTTAACTTAAGAGAAAAAAAATTATTCATTTTATTTTATATGTGAGTGTTTTTCCTGCACGTGTATGCTTGGTGCCTGCAGAAGTCAGAAAAAGATGCTGCACCTCCTGGAAGTGGAGGTATGGATAATTGTAAACCATCATAGAGGTGCTGAGAATGCAATGTGGATCCTCTCCAAGCAATTTTGGGATTAACCCAATTAACAATACAAGCGCTACACCAACTCCACAACAATAGTGTGCGGTCCAGGTGAGACCCAGGGGCTATCCATTATTCTCGAGAATACTGCGAGTGCGGCATCAGTGTCTGGGGAGGGTTGTTTCTTAGAGGACCCTCTGGTGAGTGACTAATGAGACATGTGTCTGAACGTCTTTGGATATGTTTTCTAACACTCCCCAGGTAAAAGCCTAAGAATGCAAGACAAAAGCCCCCTGATTGCTCTCACACAGCACCTGAATGCAAAGGCCTCGCTGTTTTTAAGGCTATGTCACCACAGAGGGATGAAAATGACAGAACAGGAGGGTGATGTCAGTGAGACACACAGCTTAGCCATGTATTTGATGGTTAATGCAGTCGGAGACCCAGAGAAAGCCCCATTCTCAAGTGACGTTTTAATAGACGGGGAAGAGTGAGGCTTGGGCTAGCAATGGTGGAGCCATCTCGGTAGGATTCGATTCCCTATTTTATGTTCATGGTGGGTTAGGACTATACCCTCAGTCCAAAGACACCGCCAACCTTTCTTCACCTGCCTGAGAAGAGCAGACTCAGTGTGAGAACTCTTGGCAGCTCTCTGATGCTTAAGTTACTGAAGGGTTGTTAGGCATGGAAGGTTGAGTGTTGCATGGTTCTCAGAGATGAGTGATGTGATTCTCATCCAATATTTTTAATAAGGCACAGAAAATGTTTCTCAAGCCAAGAATCTGCTGGCCCATTTGAAAACAAGGAAGACATTAAAAATAAATATTATCATCATCCTGCTCTGTGCCAGAAGGCTGCTGTCAAGAGTCTAAGGCAGAAGGAGTGACTGTTCGATTGCCTTACTTTATCAGTGCAGCACCTGGGTACTCCTAATAACTTACAAAGAGGGAGTGTTTGTTTTTCCTTCTGGTTTGGAGGGCTCAGGCTGTGTCGACTCCATTGCGTTCGGGTAATGTTGGGAAACATGATGGGAGCACGTTTCAGAAGTAAGCAAGTTGCTTACCTCAGAGAGCGAAAATAGAGAGGCAGAAGGTTCCAGTGACCCTTACTCAACTCACTCTCTTAGGCATTTGTTGCCAATAATATTTCTGCAGACGTTATTTTTTAGAAACTAGAAAAGGAGCCTGCGGTTACACTAATACTAATCCACACTGTGCTAGCTTCCTGTCACCATCATAAAATGTTCTTGCAAAGCAGGGAAGGGTTTATTTGGGCTAATAGTTTTAGAGTTTTCAGTCCATGGTCATTTGGCCCTATGGCGTTGGGCTCGTGGCAGTATATTGTAAAAGTAACTTTTATTTACCTGATGTAATTATCGTCTCAGAGGTTTACTGCTGAATAAGCTCACCTTTTCGTGAACTCTGACTGTTTTTTCCAACTCAGCCGTTTTGGCTCAAACTTCTCTCCATGTTGACTGATTCAATCTGGCTTCTCTCACCTTCTCACTGAATTGCCCTGCTTGGCCTCAAACTAACTCAGGTAATTTGTTATAATCTGGCTCCTAATCATGTTCTGGCTTTCGCTGCCTCTGCTGACTTGCACTGAGCTTCATGAACTCAACTCCACTGCACTGCACTCACTACCCTTACTCCCTACTGACTGACTCTCTCTCTCTCCCTCTCTCTCTCTCCCTGATAGCTCTTAGATAGTTTTTCTCTTTCCTGTGCTGTTCTCATGAAAGGTGGGCAATCCTATCTCTGATTCATTCTGTCAAATCTCTCCCTGATTCATCACTTTGCCCCTCAATTAGACACCACTTTCAAGCTTGGCTGCTTCCTTCTACAAACTAATTTTACCTTAAGGGTGTATACTAAGGGCATGTTTGTATTTCAGTCAGAGGGATTAAAGGTGTATGGCATGTCCGCATTCCAGCTGGATCACACAGATCTATGTCTTTGGATGTGACCCCTTGCCAGAGCAGCCATGTTGTTAGATGGAATTCCTATACAGTATACATAGTACATTATGGCAAGAGCATGTGATACAAGAAAAGCATTTACCTCATGACAGGTGACAATTAGAGGAGAGAGAGAGAGAGAGAGAGAGAGAGAGAGAGAGAGAGAGAGAGACAGACAGACAGATTTCTAAACCCTGTTCAAGAACATGGCTGTAATGACCTAACTTCTTTTCACTAGGCCTACTTCCTAAAGGTTACACTGTCTCCCAATAGGATCTCAGGCTATGGACCAACCCTTTAATAACTAGGCCTAGTTGGAGGATTCTCATGATCCACACTGTAGTTCATGCCAATGTTTTCATGAATAGAGAGGAAAAGAACAGAAGCAAAAGTTTAAGAGGCTAACTCATCATGAATAAATAGTTTATTTCAAGGAAGAATTCAGAACTCATTCAACATTAATCAATTAATGTATTGTATCATATTAGTAGGCCATCGAGGAAAAAATTATGTCTATTTATAATATTTGAACTTTTAAATATCTCTGTGTGATTTAGGAAACTTCATAGAGGGAAATTTATTAACTGATAGACAACTGTTAACTAACTGATATTGAATGTGAAAAGACTGAACACTTTATTTTTAAAAACGGGAAACACGTCAAGATCATTTACTCGTCTCATTTTTCTATAGCATTGTTCTGAAAGCTCGGGCCAGTGTGGTAAGGCAAGAAAAAGAAAAGAGAAGCAGATCGGAAAAGAAGACACACACCCTATTTTAAAAAAATCCAGCTATTTCTATATTCCTGTGTGTCTGTGTGTATTGTGTGCCAACTGTGTGCATCTGCCTGGGGAAGCCAGAGGATTCCCTAGACCTGGAGTCACGGTCATTTGTGAGCCACTTGACACGAATGCTGTCAATCACGCTCCAGACCTCGGAAAAGCAGCGAGTGCTTCTAAGTGCTGAGCCATTTCTTCAGCGCCTCAAACTCTTCTCTGACAAAGTGATTACATAGATAATACCGTAAAATCCAAAGAAAAGGTTCTAATGCTAAAAAATGAAAAGTGATCGAAATGTCGATAAAAATTAGTTTTATTTCCACATATTCCCCAAGAGAAATGGCATTAAGATTTTACAAGTATGCTATTTCTAATAGTACCACCAAACAACCTATTAAAAGTAAATATAGTCATAGGCTCTAGATGCTAAAAATTCTATGTCCTGATGTTTAAAGACTCAGTTGAGCGATAGTAATACATGTTTGTAATTCCACGACTTTATAGGAGGATGGGAAGGGATGGAGACAGGATGATTAGGACAGTTCAAGGCCATTCTCTATTACATCATGAGTTTGATGCCAGCTTGGACTTGATAAGACCTTGTGTCATCATTATCATCATCATCATCATCATCATCTAATAATAATAATAATAAATATCAAAGAAAGCCTAATAAATATATTATATTCACAGATTATATGATGTATATAGATGCATATAATGATGCATATGATGTATAAAATATGTCAGTTTTCCCTATACTACACTATATAGTCCATGAAATTTAGTGGAGAAAGGAGGATTTCAACAACTTGAATCAAGATGAATCATAGGGCTAAAGTCTAAAGCTAGATGTTTTGTAAGCAAACATATGAGGAAAATTATTGCTTCACATGGTCTGCTAAAAGAATCCTTATATATGACCCCCAGACCTGATGCATTCATGAAAAATTCTTAAATTGGATTTAGTCAGAGAGTGAGAATTTTCCCAGCAAAATTAATGTCAAAAGAACAAAGATAAGTCGAACTATTACAAAAGAATTTTAGAATACACAGATGCCAAAAGACTTGTGGCCAGAATATGTAAAGTGCTCACCATCTAAACAAAACTGGAAACAACAGGATTCTAAGACATGTCATAAATTTAATAGCTACTGCCACCATGTGGGCACGTGCATCCGTATATAAATGCAGTAGCAAACAGGCACATGAAAAGACAGTTGGCCTCATCAGTCATCAGGACAATACAAATCAAATCCAAGTTATTCATAACCGTAATTTTGAATGCTAAAGTTTATATAAACATGTAACACTATAGAATGCTAGGTAGAACTCAGAGCCAGCTTAGTAATTGAGGAAAGCGTTCAGCAGCACACTGGAACGATCTCTCGAACACAGCTCTGAGCAGTTATCTCACAGGAAGGTACTCATCTGAATAAATGAACACGAGCACAGACAGGGAAGCACTCTGCAGGTGAACCGGACAGCTTATCTGCACCACAACTGGAAGCTACCGAGATGAACTTTTACCAGGGAATGGATGCACAGTGAAGAAGAAAGTCAAAGAACACAGCAAGGTGTTGATCTGCGTAACACACATCAAACCTATTAGGCCAAGTTTAAAGGGGGAGACTCAAAAGTTGTATGTGGGGAACCTACTATCATGAAACCTTGGGGAAGGTGAGATTATAGGAAGGAAGATGAGGTCAGTGGATGACAAGAGTTCAGAGAGCAAGAATTACAGTAAATAGGGCACTTAGAACATTTGGAAAGAGTTCTACACAGTTGGGTAGATTTGTAAATGTATTTTTACTCAAAATGAGTGAACAACATTATATGTAAGTTAAAACTTTTAATTAGTGTTAAATTAAAAAAGTTAAAAATTTTAGTGTTAAATTAATTTAAAAATTTTAAATTAAATAATTGTTGCAAGTAATTACAGCTAGAAGACTGAGGATGGAGGATTTGAGTTTGAGGCAACCTGGGCTATAGAGCGTGAGACCCTTTATCAAGATGAAGGTGAAAACGAAGAGGCAGAAGGGAGGGTGGACATGCTTACTAAATCAGTTTTTCTTTACAATAGCTTTTGTTAGTAAGGGGTTTTAGCCAGACTGTCTGATTCATGACAAACCTATGAAGTACATTTATTCCCAAATTACAAATGATGAAACCCAGACTCAGAGAAGATAGAAACACTTATTATCATTGTAATTAGCAAATGGCCGAGCATTGAGAGTCTTCTGGCTATAAGGGCTGAGTTCTTTCTCTGTACCATGATGAGCTGATTCACAGACAGCAACACAAGATATACCCACAAACACACACTGCAAAAGAAACTTGTAAATCAGACCCACACATGAGACTCTGCAACTAACAGCAATTCAAATGTGCAGATAGAAAATTCCGTTGTTTTTTATCACCATCCTATTTAGCATATATAAAGTGCCATGAGTTGCAGACCCTGTTTCCTTGGAAATTGCTATTTCCAGGACATAGCAATTGCATTGCAGAGGGTACCATTCCAAACTGCAGCAAGTGAAGTGTGCATGTTCCCTGTCCCCATTAAGCTTCTGGTCCAGCAAGCTTAGTCAAAGCACAATAAAATAAAGTGGAGAGTTGCACACACGGTCACGAGGTACATGAAAGTGAAATCAAGTAAGGCAAGGAGATGGCGTAAGAGAAGGGTCTGTTTGAAGACACGGACCGCCTCTGAGGTTGCACCTTAGATGGAGAGATCTGACTGAAGCAAAAGGCAGGGTCGTAGGGAGCATTGGAGAGGTCTAGGAAGATCTTCCAGTCTATGAAAATGGCTAGCACATGTGCCAAAACACACACTTGCTGTGTGGCAAGTGACCTATGTGGCTGGGTGAGCGAACAATGCTGAGAGGGGAAGGTGTGTGGTTATGGATGTCCTTGTAGCTAGCTTCTAATATTCCCACGTACGTTTATCTCCCTGGGTAGCTTCAAATTCTTTATCCGGTCATCCCTCTGCGTCCTTTATTTATCCCCACGGTGTCTGTCCTTGGCACCTCACTGGGCATAGAGCAGATTCTGAATAAAGTCATGATGGATGAAGATGTTAGAGTAGCCCTGCAGAGAAGAAGCAGTTTCAGGACCAGCAAGCACATAATAGGAGAGGCAGGATTTATTTGTCTTGATTTGCTTTCTATCGCTGTGATATACATTAAAACCAAAAGCAACTTGAGGAAGAAATGGTCTATTTTAGCTTACACTTCCAGGGCCATCATCCGTGGAACCCAGAGCAGGAACTTGGGGAAGGAACGTGGAGGCAGGAACCGAAGCAGAGACCACAGGGAAACCTGCTTACTGGCTTGCTCTCCGAGGCTTGCTCTGCTTGCTTTCTTTTAGCTGTCCAGGGGTGTCACTGCCTGCAGTGAGCTAAGCCTCCGCAGCCATCTTTAAGAAAGAAAATGTCCACATAGACATGCCCGTGTGGCAAACTGATGGAGATAATTCCTTGACTGAGGTTCCCTCTTCCCAGATGGTTCCAGTTTCTGTTATGTTGGCAAAAACCAACCAGCATCATATCATTGCTCTTGGGACTAAGAGAGAGTTCTTCTGATGAGGGAATGCCCTCACTTGATCATGGTGGCATTCGGTATCACCTAGTCAGGGTTGATACAGTGATTATTCAGGGCTAAGTGTCCACTGTGACACTCCAGGGTTACCAGTCAGGCCACAAGTACACCCCATGTCTCCAGGATACGTAGGCCCCTTAGAAACTAGTGGATCTTTAAGGAGAATATTAAGAAGTGTTCTTCCTACAAAGTGTTCCGGAGGACCGTGCCTTTCCACGGGCAAGGATGTTGGTACTCCACTCTGGGCTTCTGACATGACACGGAGACAGAGAAGACTCACCAGGCATCTAGTCACTTCGTCCCTCAGAGGATTTCCACACGTCGCTCCAGGAGCTCTGATACTTTCTTGTATAAACAAAATCAGGGAGAGGGGGCTAAGCAAAGTCAACCAAGCTTTTGAAATGGTTTTCTTCTGCCCTAGGGCTTTCTAGAGCCTTAAGCATCCTAAAAGGACAGCATCCCTTTGTAAAATGCTTATAAACTGCTTAGTGAATTGTTGTCCTTGATGACTGAGTAAAATGTACTCGATGCACATCTCTGTCAGCTTCACGACTGTATACTGCCTAATTAGCAGCAACCGATTTTTTTTAGACTATAAGCAAGATAATAATCTAGGTTTACCATCTGGGAAGCTTTCCCTACTCCCAAACCTTTCTCCTGTTTCCTTTCCCCCTTCTCCTCTCCTCTACCTCTCCTTATCACCTTCCTCCTCTCCTTCCCCACTCTCTACTCCCTCCCCACTTCTTCTTTTCTGTACTATACGAGAATATCTTGAGTAAAATAAACTCAGAAAGCAAATAGAAACTTAGTAGTGATCATTTTTAACTGGCCATAGAGCTCATGAAAGAAAAACAATGAAAAAATATGACATCTTAAAAACTTAACACATACTTATTGGCTTAGCTCATGCCCCGTGTGAGTGCCAAATGAAGATATATTATATGTATCTATGGATGTGTCTCTGAATGAATGTGTTCATTAGGCCTTGAGCACAGTGCCGCTGTGCTTTGCTGCAGTTCGCTAGGGGGAGCCTTTCAGCAGGATTCTGTGCTACCGTCCCCTGGAGTGCAGCCTTAGAGCGCTGCAGTAGAAACAGCACAGGAAGCAGATGACAGTTCAGGATCTTTTTTTTTTTCTTTCTTTCTTTTTTTCGGAGCTGGGGACCGAACCCAGGGCCTTGCGCTTCCTAGGCAAGTGCTCTACCACTGAGCTAAATCCCCAACCCCGACAGTTCAGGATCTTAATAGGGCACGGCTAACTCAGGAAAGAAGCTAGACCACACCACCAGTCCGCACCCAGAACACACACTTTCCTTGCAAGCAACAGAGTAGGCAGGTGGGACGCCTCCCTCTGCAGTGCTGTCTGTGCTCAACTCCAGACAGACTACCAAGTTATGAGAGGAGGCAAGAAAATCACGGCAGGCGGTAGGCTCGGTGCCACCTTTCAAAGAAGCCAGAGCCACCTGTGCACAGCCAGATTCCAGGAAAAGCCAGAGTGCCCTGGAGCCTGCTCCTGGAGAACAGTGTGTTTGCGCTGCATGATCCTGGTGGGAAGGAGCTGCCCCTGGATGCCAACGGAAGGAGGAGAGCTAGGCTGACAGAAGGCTTGCATAATACCTTAACCTCCTGTGCTTCCCAAGGCTCAGAAGTCATCTGGCTAATTCTGCAGTGAGTGGATGAATTGATTCTACTCCAGCAGCTAAAAAAAAAAAAAAAAAAAAAAAATCCCTGAGTGATCTTGGAAGTCACTTTCTTGTAGCCAACAGCATAGAGAATGACTCCGGTTTAAAAGCAAGAATTTATCAACTTACACTGCTTTGTGAATTGGCACACTCAGCCAGGAGGTTTCGGTGCTTTGCTGATGACAGTGTCTAGAACTAGGCTTCTCTTGGGGACTTTTCCATTTGTAATGTCCAGAGCCTGGGCTGGGAAGAACAACACATCTGGGGTTGGTACATTGAAGGTTTCTAGCATCTCTCCTTACCACAGGGAGTGTCTCTCTTTGTGGACTTTCTAGCTTGGTGACCAACTGGATCCAAAAGTGCTTGTCTCAGGTGGAATTGTCGATTTCTTTTGTGATTAGCTGCTCTTTGATCAGGAGGCTGGTCTCCATGTTACTTCCAGCATGCATTTCTGGGGGCCGGGGAGAAGTGCTGCCGGGGACCCAGGAGACAAGTCAAACAACCTCATAATCGAAGGATACATAGGCTGCTTAGAGAGTCCAGGGGGTCTAAGTTTCTCCTACGTTAAGTCAAACAGACAACTTGTGATAGATCTGTGGAGGGTGGAGGTATAGCTGAGCTGATGAGGCAGAGGGATTCGCCTGGTGAACACTGCCATGCTGCCCACACAGAAGATGGAGGAAGACTTAAGTCGCAACTGGTATTATGCCCTATCGCTTTGAGCCCAAAACTCACAGTTTCCTCATTCACAGTGCACTAGCGAACAGATAACCACCCAAATCGTAAAAATAGTATTTCCCCCTTTACAGTCACAATAAAGCCATCTTGAATGAGTATTGCCAGTCAGTAGCTTTGCTTTTGCCTGACTTTGCCCTTGATCCAAATCAAGCTCTTAGATCGTCACCCAATCTCAGTGGCCGGCAGGCTATGCTCAGTCAAGAGTGGTAGTAAGTTAGTTGCCATTGGGATAGTTACCAGAAACCACTGCATTTGTATAAGACAGGTAAACATGTTGTTCTATACTCTTTTCAATTGTCGTACAGTTCATTTCATCAACTCTTGGTTTAGAAACATATGTATGTGCCACCTACTCAAAAAACATAGAGTGCTCAAGTGCAGGAGTGTTTGGGATGAGGCTGGACTAAGTGGCACATGGTATTTCCTGACTGGGACATTCTACCCCCTTCCTTCCTTTCTCCTCCCTCTTTCTCCCCACTCTTCTCACAGTGTGCTGCACCCCCCCCCCACCTCATGCTCGCCTCACCACTTTCCTTTTCTGAGTTGGAGCCCAATGCTTGCCCAAACTCAATGCTCCCCCAGTACAACAGTGCTGTTCATCAGAGACTTAGGATTTGTGGTGGTTGCTGTCTTCAACAATTCGTTGCTGAGCTAAACCTTAGGGCAGGATAAGGCTTTCTTCATATTTACCCTCAAAAATCAAGTGTGCTGCCCAATCCCTAGTGGGACCTGAAGTTACAAATCAACGTTGTTGTTGTTGTTGTTGTTGTTGTTGTTGTTGTTGTTGCTGTTGCTGTTTTTAATTATCGAACTTCCCAACCAACAAGGCCTTGAGAATGTTGAGATGATTAATTAACGTGCTGGTTGAACTTGTATCTCTTACGCTCATTGTGAGCATTTGGAGTCTAACCAAAGGAGCTACATTGATGTTTGAAAACAAACTTCTCCAATATAATTTCTTCTTTTTAATGAAATATCTTCAAGTGCATTCTACGTAAGAAAAGACTGGGGGAAAGTGGTTATATAAGAATGTGAACTGAATGCTGAAGCCCTAGCATTTCCACACAGACATTATCACTTGAAATAAAAAAAAAAAAACCCATAATTTTGGGTGGATTTCTGGAAGAAATCTGAAGGTCAGAGGAAACAAGCACTGAGAGCTGAGCAGTCAGAGTTCCCTCTTCCCAGGGCGACTTGCGCCCATCTTGGTTTCCCAGGGCGACTGACCCATCTCCGTTCCACTTTATCAAAGCTTTGCAGACTGGATAGGAAGGCAAGACTTGTGACCTTCCTTCTTCCCTTCAGGGTACCACCAAATGACGCCACTAAAGTCATGTGACTGCTGTGGTCCATCCGAGGACCAAATGCATCCAGGAAGCTCTCACATGAGTCCCTGGAGAAGCCCTGATTTCTTCCCTCATGAAGAGTCACGTGACCTTTCAAAGAACATTCCCAGTCGAGGAGAATTGACCTCTTTAGCAACAATAAATCTGGGCCTTATCCTGAAGCCTGGGGTCCTCCCCAGATACCCCAAGCTTATCCCTGCTGACATCCTAGCAACCCCTATCCCTCCTCCCCAGCATCCACATCGGCACCACAGGCCTTGGCTTTACCCCCAACTACTTTTTGTTTAAAATCTGTTTCCAGGAAGGCTGGAAGACTGACACGCACTGCTGATGTCTTGTTCTGCCTTCCAACTACCTTTCCAACTTGGTTATATAAATATCTCCCCATTCACATTTATTTTCCGAGCCAGTGGCTTCCCAGCCATGAGGGTGTCACAACACACTGGCGTGCTTCCATGGGCTGTGAGCAGTGGAAAAGTCATTTGTTACTAACAATAGAATGTCAGTCTGCCAGGGGCTTAGTTATAAATATATAAATTAAAGGGGAGTCAAGTTAATCCCTGCAAAATGCCACACTCTGTTGCTCTGTACATAACTTCTGAAAGCCTACGATTGGAATGACGGCCACCTCTCCAAAGAAGCAATTTTGAGTTTTTAAGAGACATCACAGATCACAGTGCCTGCCTTCCATGAATCCTGCACCTCGACGGCAATTCTAGTTCTATAAGGACGGAGTAGTACAGACCTCTTCGAGTCTACTCTTGACCTGCTGTGTAACCACAAATGAGTCACTCAGAGTCCCTGTGTCCTTACGCTACAATACTGGGCATGGCAACATGCACCTTGCGGAATGCCGTGCGAATTACACACGCTCGTGTTTGGCAAGGACTACAAGAATGCCTGCACCTGGGAATGGCTGGCCTTTGAGCGTTACCATTTGGAACAGTGAGCTTTTCCCCTCCCCTTGCTGTCTGCTCAGTCTGTTTTGGGGTGGGAAGAGCAAACGTGCCTTTACTGTGATGGGTACTGTACTGAGGTTGGAACAAACAGGTGAGAAAGCCTGATTTCAACAGCTGGCTTGTCACGGGGCTGCAGGGTGGTTTCTTTGAGGCACTAGCTGTGTCACCTCTGTTCCGGTTTCCAGTGAACTGCTCCTTGGCTTGCTGGGACCCTTCCTCCTCTCTATCTGCCTGTGCCCTCTGCCTTTGTTGTCCTAGTCAGGGTCCTCTGTTCTTCTTACCTCACTGGCTTCTTTCTCCCAATGATCTTAACGAGTCAGGGCTTTGAGAGCACACACAGCTGGCAAACATGGCCAGCGGAAGGAATCATCAGCTCCCCGATAGTGTTCAGTGAGGCAAACTGGTGTGCAGACTGGGCCTCTTGCTCTTGGAATAGTTTCATCATCTCCCCGTGTAGCCTCTGCAGATGGACTGGGCTTCACCGAAGTGGGCGAGTCTGCACTGACTGTGACTGTCTGGGGTGCACCCCAGGACTGGTCTTCTTTTACCCTGGATACTTGAGTGAGTCTCTCCATGCACACTGGACTCCCATGGAGAAAATAATATCAAAGGTTCAGCTTTGAAGCAAATACTGAAAGTGCTCTATGGGTAACTTCTTAGAGACTGGGTTGTGTTTATTTCATCAGGGGAGAGAGGAAAAGAAAACAAACTTAGGTCTGTGTGAGTTTCAAGGGAACCACGGATCAGTGTGTGTGTGCGCGTGTGTGTCAGCTTGCCGTAACACTGTTTTAGATTCAGCTGTGAGTAAAGACACAACACTGGACCACTGTGGCATCCAATCAGGAGAATCCAGAGGCTCAACGTGATTTTCTCTGACTTTCACATTTGAAGCAAGTGAGAACTGAAGAAAGTTCGGAGTCAGGGAGGACACTGGCCTATAGCATCATTAAGTTGCTGTGTTCATCCCCAGACATCCCACCAACACCCCCATACAACCCTCAAGCCTGGCTGGAAGCCAGTAGCATGTGCAGTTCCAGGACCAAGGCTAGAATCTCATGCTTAGTGAGACTGCGTCTTCTGTTGACTGTACTGTCAGAACAAACTGCTCCCCCACACACACCCGTCTGAATGTCCATCTTAACTCACAGCAGTAGAAACGGGGGGTTCTGTTCCTCCCAAGACTGCTCAGAGGTCACCCAAAGTATTCCTCCCAAGGTTGCCGGGAACCTACTATGGTGTTCCCTGCTCCACAAGCAAGGTCAAGGCACATGACTCCACTTTGGCTCTTTTGAAGTAGTATTGATTCTTCAATGCACGATGGCCACAGGTCAGGGACAGAAGTCAGTAGGTAGAACGGATGCAGTGAGTCCTCTTCTGAAAAGACCAGTTCTCTTCCCCACTACTCTCCCCTTACCTGTTGTTTGCTACAAAACTTAGTCAGAGCTTCTTGGCAGGCAAAGCAAAGTGTTCCCTCCCTGAGGGGTATATACACTGATTGGGTCCATCTGCAGCTGCCCCTTCATCTTTAGTTACTTGACAGAAAAACAATGTCCCTTGCACAAGCTCAGGTCATCTGGACACTTGTTTAATAAGCAAAGTAACTAAACCTCTAAGCACCTTGATTTAAAAATATATCTGTAAGATTACTTAAGAATAATGACTGTTTGAAATGAATAGTGAATGCTTTGGGTGAGAGGACTTTCCTCAGTCTGTGGCCTACTCACATATCAGGTTTAGATATGTGTCTCAGAGTTTAACCAAACAAGACCCGGATTTGCTTACGAAACAGATATGCGTTGTGCATTACTGATAAGCTTTTTATTACAACAAATGCCCTTGATTATCAAGAGAAAAATTCATTTTGGCTTATGGTTTGAGTGATTGCAGTCCGTGATTGGCTGTTTGCATTACTGTTGGCCTGTATATTTAAGTGGAAGGACACAATAGAGCAAAAGTGTGTACTTTGTGCCCAGGAAGTAACTTGCTTGCTAGGAACCGTGATGTGGAAGGTTGATGAGTACTCAGAGATGATGTGGAGACCACTTTGGGCAAATTTGGATGCTTTGATGGATTACAGGAGAGAAATGACAGGAGCTGATAAGCCAAATACCTAGGATTATAGATTGATCAAGTTTGAGGAATTACAAGGAGGGAGAATGACTTCTTGTATTGGGAGAATGCTTACTTGATCAGATGAGGGCACTAGAGAAAACACGAGTTGAGATTTGGGCATTTGAGGCAACAGGGGAAATTCTAGTACAAGTATTAGTGGGCAGCGATGTATTTGACTCTGAATGCCAGGGAGGGGAACTGAGGGCCCAGGTTTAGATATGTGTAGCAAAGAAGAAGATTATTAAGCTTTATTGTCAATGTGAATAAATTTAGGATCCCCTAGGAGGCTGAGGTACATGTCTGGGTGTTTTGTGCCAGTGTATACAGAAAGATTATTTGAGGAAAAACACATCCTGAGTGTCTGTTAGCATGATCCCACGGGCTGGAGGCTTGAGTGGTTCTTCTCTCTCCCATGACCTGGCTGCCATGAAGCAAACAGCTGCCCTCTGCAGCACACTTCACTCTCAACATATGTTGCTAATCCAGCGTCAGAACATTGCCTGGGGAAAATGGAATAAAAAGAAAAGAGGAAGCTTTCAAATCCTGGGGAACACGAGTACTTGTAAACAAGAGGTACTTTCAAAGGAGAACAGAATAAAAGCAGACAAAAAAAATCTAGTGTACCCATGAAGCTGATAATGTGGAGGTTATTAGGACCTTGGCAGGAGGAAAGCTGTAGAACATTATATGCCAATGCCAGGGTTCTGTGAGCCTAGGAGGAAGATAAGGACCCAGGGACAGCATGTAGAAGAACTCTGCTGAGAATATCTATGGATGACGGAAGGATGGTACTATTAAAATACTGCTCTGAAGGGAGACACTACTTAAAACAGATGATTGACCATACTTGTGACTGTTGAAATCACCAAGAAGAATCAAAAATGAACCACGCAAATAGTTAATAAGGATAGAATGAGACACCAAGATAAAAGGATGGTGTAGCCTATCAACCAGAAGAGAGGTTGGGTATGTGAAGGAGCCTTTCTCTCTTTTGTGAAAGGGAAAGAAACCAAAGGTAAGTCACTGAAAGATATGACAGCTCCTTCTAGAAGTGTTCAGTGACTTGATGGGGCAGGAGAAACTCTCTTCTAGGAATGAGAGGGTTGGTGACATGTGCCAGTATAAGACATTAGTAGATGTTTCCTCCATCTGCAATGGAGAATAGGGTCAGAGGATGTAAAAGATAGCTGTTAGGGTCTTGTTGGTGATAGAACTAAGGATCCATAGGGCTTCCTAACCTTCTAGGTTGTGGCATTTCCCTAGGAATTCTTAGCAAGATGGCTGCGAATCTCAGAGCTGAACAGTGAAATTTTGCTATGTGGGTGAGATTGATTCAGGCAGGGAAGGGAGGTCGGATTCTGCCAGAGTTCAATGGTGGCCCTATCAATGATTCAGAATAAGAGACGGGAAGCACCAGATTGGATAACTTGGATTGTACAATACAAAGGCAAAGGCATATGGGGGTGGTGAAGAGATAAACGAAGTGAGCATAAACCTGGGTAGGTAAGATGGATTAGGGATGCTGGGCCCTGGAGAAGGAAATAGAAGGAAACGAGAAGCCTGTTTCTCAGAACTGTGAAGACAGGGTAGGGTTTGATACAGTAAATGATGAGTGAGGAATGAAGGACTATTATGAAGGACAAGTGCTACAGATATAGTGTTTAGATGGGGGCAGAAAGAAGCTCTAAGAAAGTACAGTGGTTGGATGTATGAGCCCACCATAGATGGTTTTAGGTGGAGATCATGGACAAGCGCTGTATGTGATGGGGACAGACTGGAGATCTTGGGAAGACTAACACAAGGCTGAGTAAAGGAGACACGGAATGGCTGCATGAAGCCTCCCCAATATTCCTCCTGGTACAATTTTCTATTGCTGTGATGAAATACACAAGATAACTTAAAAGAAGAGAACTTTATTTTAGCTTACAGTTTCAGCCCAGTTTTAGCTCAGTTGCTTAAAGGTGAGAAAACCTTGGTAGAAGCACATGGGCAAAGGAACCAGCCCACTTCGTGTCCGTCAGAAAACAGAGGAGGGGGTAGGGGTTCTGCTGTCTCCCAAATACTGTCCTACTTTGCTCCCAAATACTTATTTTCTATAACCAGACCCATTTCCTAAAGACTTTACTTTCCCTCAATAGTGTCACTAGCAGGGATTATGCACATAATTTTTGTGGGGATATTTAAAATCTGAATTATAACATTATATAACTGTCCCTGAAAGTTTCATGTTCATCTCACAAAGGAAAATGTATGTAGCCCTTCACCAAAGTATTAAAATATCCAGTATTGTTCAAAATCCAAACAAAAGTCACCTTTGGGATCTAAGGGAAACTCTTAGCTGTGAACTGTAAGCTTTTTAAAAAATAAGTTACACACTTCCAACATACAATAGCACTGGATAGACATTCCTAATACAAAGAGGAAGAAATTAATACCAATAACACTGGACCAATAACCCCAGTCAGGGAACACTAAATTCTATAGTGCCAATGTCCCCTTAGTCAAGCCCTACTTCCAATAGTACCATTATGAGAAATCAAGCCCTTAACCTGTGACCCTTTGAGGGACAGAGGGTCAACCTGATACAGGCCTGTGTACTGGTGACAGAAGACTGACCATATATTTTGTGAGAATTAGTCCCAGTTTTCCTCTTTGTCTGGGTGTAAGTGAGAGGAAGGCTTGGGATTCTGGTAAGGAGCTAATGGAAGCATGCTAAATGCTAGCAAGTTCTGGTCCAAAGGGGCTGGTGGTGGATTCTTGTCTTCCATTAGTCCCAAGACCACTATCAATATGGACGGGTCTGTGCCCTTTGGGTGCTGTCTGACCCAGGCAGATGTGGGAGCACACTGAAAGTCATATCATGGGCTATGCATTCTGAACTTTTCATAGCCCATTCATAAGGTAACTCACATTCAGTCCCGTCTGCAAATTTTGCTCTTATTTCCTCAGAAGTCATGAGAGCTGTACCCAAGCTGTGCAAATACATGGTTTAGGCTGAATCCAAAGTGTTTCCTTCTCTCTTCTAACTGCACCTAGGCCTAGGCCTAGGTTTCTAGCCTCTGTCCAATCTAATTTTCCCAGTTGACTGATTCGGTCCAGTTTCTCTTGGCTTCTGTCTAAATTGCTCCTCCTGGCCTCGTACTAACTTCGGCGCTATGTTCTAATGTTCTGTCTCATTCTGCCTTATCTGTGTCTAGCTTTCTCTCTCTGCATCCTGTGTCTGTAAGACTGGCCTGGCAAAACTGCCATACCTACCCACCACCTACCACCCATTTTTTTCTCTCTCTTGCTGCTCTAAAGTGGTCTCTCTTCCCTTGCTGTTCCCATGTGAGTTGGGTGTATCCTATCTCTCACTCATTCTGCCAAATCTTTCTCTGATTCATCACTTTGTCTGCCCCTCAATTAGACATCACTTTCAAGCGTGGCTGCTTCCTTCTACAAACTGACCTTACCTTCATTGTTAGGGATTAAAGATGTGTACCAAGAGCCTGTCTGTATCCTGGCTGGATTAAAATCCCTCTACACCTTCTTTCATTCCAAATAGGATTTCAGATGATCTTATTAAAACATGCTATCTGCAAAATACAGGCTTCAGACATTTGCTTTTCCCTGCTTACTGTGAGTTTCCGCATTCCTTCTTTCTATTTACACACAAAAAAATCTATGCCTAGTCTACATTTTACTTCCCTCTGAAAACCCCTCCATCATGCCAGCCATCACATCTTTTGAATTTAGTCCTTATGTTCTAAGTAATATATTTTGTTATGTGAGCATATTTTGCACTCGTGTATTTTGCCTCACCAATTAGACCTATGCTCTTCCATGATAAGAGATTTGACATATGAATTTTTAATGTCTCTAATATATGCTAAGGCATTTGGGACTTAGTAAGCCTTCGATAATTGGAATTATACTTTAGTTTAAAGACATGCACTTCTGCCAGAGTGATGGGCTGAGTACTACAACTAAGCCTAATAATAAACTCTCTGGGGAACACTCATGGGGCTCACGGGGGCCTGAATACTTTAAGTTACAAGGTCAGAATAAAGAAAGACACAAGATAAAAAAATATAAAAAGCAACAAAGTAGCAGTTTATATATTTTCTCCCCACTTAAGAGATACCTTAAAACAATGACAGGCTAATGTTGGAGCTTTGCTGGAAGCCAGTTGCTACACAGATAGATCTTTTGTACCAATTTAAGTTTCAGTGAAGTGACAGGACTATTCTGGTTCCTGTCATGGTAGAAGCAGCTGTTGGGCCAGGAAACCAGAATCTGGAACTAACTGTAGGGCACTTCTTTAAAATAGAGCTCAAATGATCTAGCTCCAGAGAATAAAAATTAGCACCAGAGATTCCACATTTGTCTGTTACCTATGAATAGGAAAACAGTGGGGTGGGGGACAGAAAAGGCATTTGGAAGATCCAAAATAGAACTTTAAATGGTGACACAGAGGAGGCCAACTCCTAGCACGGCCTCCGGTGATTCTGCTTACTTTCTTCATTACTCATTTGATATTACTAAGTTTTGCCTTTCTGGATTACTTGCCTTGATGTAGGATTTTATAATTTTAATCGTCATTCTATTATATCCTCTGCCACTTATCCTTAAAGTTGCACACAAAGTGACTTCAACACAAAGCTTGTATTTCAGTGGGCAAAGTCTAGTTTTATAGTGAGAAGAGGATTGGTGTTTTGTTCAGGGATCAGCCTTGGAACCTTTCTTGAGTAGTAGTTCTTTCTGGTTCCTGGCTTAGATTGTTTCTCAGACTAGTATTCTAGAAGGGTCACAGTAGGAAAAAAAAAGCAGAGAGAGCATAGTGAAGGAGCTCATGGCCAATACTTAATTTAAATTCACTATAACCTTGTAGTGATTCATGTGAGTATGCACTTTTTTTGCTTTTAAGATTTATTTATTTCATTTGTATGAGTTACTGTCCCCAGACACACCATAAGAGGGCATCAGATCCCATTACAGATGGTTGTGAGCCACCATGTTGCTGGGAATTGAACTCAGGACTGTAGAGGAGCAGTCAGTGCTCTCAACCACTGATCCATCTCTGAAGCTCAACATGTTTGTTTGTTTGTTTGTTTTTTATTAATAAAATGTAGCTTTTAGTTTGTCAGTTTTTTTACTTCAATATCAACCTGTATGTGCAGGTACTGGCCTAAGAACACAGAGCTGAATAAACTGTATTCTGGCTCTTTTAGGTTTTTAAAGATTAAATCAAGTCTTGCATATTCTCTAAAGACTTCATTTTCAGATTCCCAGGGAGAATCATGCTAGGCACCAGGGCAGCAGGGATTTCAACCACCCCCCCTTTTTTTTTGCTTTTGGATAAGGTATTGCTGTGTAGCACAGGCTGTCCCCAAATGTGATATCTTTTTGCTTTACCTCACCCTGAAGTGTTGCAATTGCAGCTATGCCTGTCAAAATCATCAGTTAAAAAAAAAAAAAAAAAGCCCAAACCAAGCAACGCCCCCTCAACAGCACACACTTCGCCTGTTTGTTTTCTGTGGATAGCTTCACAGGAGAGGAACTAAGATCTACTGGGTCCACCCCACCCCTAAGTAGTCCTTTTCTAGGTCAACCGTGCTAATTTTCAGTCATGTTCTGAGCTTGGGTCAAAGCTGCAGTTAAAGATGAGTACAAGAAAGAGAGATTTGGTTTCTTCCAGAAACTCAGGCCATGTGGAGAACGTGAAAGAGCTAGGGGCATCATGTTACGGGTGACTGTTTGATCATGCTGTTTCCTGTTAGCATTTTGTCTAAGCTCCACCCCACAGTTACCTGGCAACAGGCAGGTGTGCCTGACTCACTATAAAAGAGGCTGCTTGCCCCCTCCTCTCTCACTCTCTTGCTCTGCCTCCTGCTCCTGCTCTGTCCCCTTGCCCCACCCCCCTCCATCTCTCCACCTGGCCTCTACTTCTCTCTCTCTCTCTCTCTCTCTCTCTCTCTCTCTCTCTCTCCTCTCTCTCTCTCTTCCTCCTCCTATTCCTCTATTCTATACTATATCTTTGTGTGGCTGGTCCTTCTTGGGAAAGGGAGGCCTCAGTATGGCCCTGCCGAGGCACCCTCTTCCCAACACCTTACCACATCCACCAAAACATATCCTCCCTCTCTTTATCTTTTTATAAACACATCACCCATCCATTCATTTACTGAACAATACAATTATCTGACAATTGTACCAAAAGAAATGTCGTGTGGTTCCTCCCCACCTCCACCCCCGTTCCCCCACCACAAATTCCCTCACAGAATTTGAAGCATGAGGAAACTTTTTCTTTTCGTTTTTTACACACTTTAATTTTTTTCATACAGTATATTTTGATCATTTCCCCTCCCTAATTTCTCCCAGAACCTCCCTACCATTCATCTTCCTACCCACCTCAATTCTCTTAAAAAGCACAAAGATGAAAACTAGAACAAGCAAAATTTCAGTACAACAATAAGATGTCAAAGTAAAACAGAAACTCCACAAAAACATAAACACAGAGTTCTCTTTTTTTGTGTGTATTGGCCAAATACTGGTGGGCCTGAGGCCTGCCCTGGAATGTGGCTGACCCTCCTCTGGAAAAACTGACTGGGAAGCAGTCCTTGACGCTCCACATCTGAGGGACAAGCAATAGAATACTGTAGCCCCATGTGTCTTCTAATTAATAAGCATGCTAGTGATGAGATTATCGTTGATGTCTTTGGCAGACACGGAAGTAAATTTCTTTCAATCTGGTGGGTTGTAAATTTAGTATCAACCCCATATATAACACTGTATCAACCCGATACCTTGTTTCACAGTACAAAAGCATCTGTATGGAACCGTCAATCACTTTTTTATAGAAGTGTCTTGTTTTTAATACATAACTTAGTATTCAAGCTCAGGAAACTTACAAAGCGCAATATAGCGGTAAGTCCTCTCACAAAATCCCTTCTTTGTGCCTGAGTTAATGAATGCTCATATTAATAAAGTCGTGAGCAAGAGAAGCTAGAGCCTCCTGAAACCCCTGTAATTACAGTGGAGAAAAGTGGAACGATGTGCCTTGATTTCCAACATCCAGACTTCTTGGAACAAGCTCATTTGGACAGGAGCCAAGAAATAAGTCTGCTGCAATTCTCCACGGCTTTGTGCAAATAGCGATGGGCTGGAGGCAAGGAAGGTTAACTTGGAATATATTCTATTCTTTCTTTCTTTTCCTCCTCTTTTCCTGGGCTTCTTCATTAAGTCCTACATTCTGCTATGAGAAAATTCGTTTTCAAGTGTCGCATCTTTTAGCAGTTTCCATACTTTCAGGATACATCAGGTAAAAGTAACATGTGGATAACCTTCCCTGGCAGGCCCTTCTCATTTATGACTTGAGTTTGGGTTCCCACTCAGGCTTTCAGTTTACTTTCCCGCTCCAACCTACCGGCCACTCATTTGAATACTCGGTCCAGTCCCTGTTTCTCATCCTTGAACCAGAAAGCTGGCTGGCTGGTCTAGAGTGGCGAGGTCACACTTTACCCCGTTAGTTTTCTGCACAAGCCTAATGCACAGAGCCCCGGAGCGCACGCACGGCGCCGTCCCGTGGCCATCCGGTTCCCGCTCCGCGCGAGCCCGCGCCACGGCGACCTCAGAACCCCACCGCCCGTTCCCCAGGGCGCACGGCCGCTTCCGGGAGGTCGTCCACGCCGCTCCCCGGGCCGCCGGTCCCGCCCCGCTTGCAGGCCGCGCGTGCGCGCTTGGCCGCTGGAGCGCGCCTGGGCACGCGCGCTGGAGGGGCGGGGCCTCGCGGCTCTCAGTGTGTCCCCGCCTCCGCCCCGCGGCGTTCCGCTGTTGCCCTGGCAACCCGAGAGCGGCAACGGCGGAGGCGCGGGAGTCCGGCGCCGCCTCCCGGCCGCCCCCCAGTAGGCAGCGCCCGCCCAGCCCGCGCTGTCCCCGCCTCCCGGCCCGCCCTCGCCGGCCAGAGTGAGCGACCGCCAGTCCGCGGATCCCGGCCGCGGTCCGGGCGCGCGCAGCTAGCGGCGCGACTATGCCAAGATGGTCCTGCAGGCGCGGAGCAAGCACCGGACGCGGCTTCCAGGCCGCCCCGGCCGGCCCGCTCGTCGCCGCCGCCACTGAACAGGGCATCCGAGGTGGCCGCTGGGGAGCTGGGACCGGAGCGCGCGCCGCCGTCGCCGGGGCGCAGGAGCACAGCAAGCAGGAAGGGGCCCCGCGCAGAGACCGCTGCGCCCGCCCCGGACGGCCTCGCGGGCCGCCTGGCGGCCGGGCTGCACTGGGCGCTGGGCCTGCGGCGCGGGCGCGGCCGGACCTGGAGCACGCTGCTGCTAGGTGAGCCTGTTAGCAGCCCTCTCCGACTTTTCCCGGGACGCTCCTGCCTCCTCCCTACTCCTCCTCGCTTCTTCCGGGGCTCAGCTCCACTCATCCTCCTCCCCGCCGGCCGCCCGGGCTTTTAAAAACATGGCCCCGAGATCAACAGCTGCTCGGCTGGCCGCGGGCGGGCTGGTCCGCGCGGAGGAGACCCTCTTGTGCCTGCAGCGACAGTCCACTCTTTGCCCCTGCCTCAGCCGCTACTTCGGAGAATGGTTTGCTTGGTGATGTGAGCGATTCCTGGAGCTCGCAATACTCAGGTTTCCTGTCTTAGAAAGTTGCCAAACTTATAATTAAATTTTAGCGTGCTTTTCCCCTTCTTGGCCGCAAACACTGAGGGTGGCACTTCGTGGTTCTGTCACTTTGCAGGCTTTGTCGTGTTTTGGATGCCTAAGCTTTAACCTTGCCTGCTGGCATCTTTACCTTCTTCCATGCACCAAATGTAACCGTGAGCCTAAAAGAAATAAAGTTGAAGCAATCACGTGTGGACCGTCTTCTGGGTTCGTTTTCGATTAACTTTGTTGGATAAGGCAAGTTTATAGAAGTTTGGATTAATAGGCCTAATTTTTCCAAGCCCGTCATAAAGATTCTGTAATATTTTTTTTCACTATGGGATTTAGCTGTTGAATTATGTAGTGATATTTTCTTACTATCTTTTCACCAATGCTTAATGACCTCTGAGAGTATGGGGTGCTTGAAGTTTGGGGTTTAGACAGACTCTATAGCAAAATCAGCCTTCTTGTGGGGACAACCTCTACAGCAGCCACATAGTTACTGAAAGACAGTCATGGCAGTGTGTGGGTTCACGAAGGCTGGCCTTGTTACTAGAATTTTTTTTTTTTAATATTTGGGCCAAGATTTGGCAAATTCATAATTTTCATCATGCCTTCTTCCAGCGGATAGCTTGAGAAACTGGCAAGTGTACAGGTTAAATTCACCTTGGGGAGGCAGCGTGGTACAGTGGATGAGATCGAAGGCACCCAGACCTGGTGCAGAGTGCTTGATTTTGGTTAAAGTCTCACTTTGAGGGCCTTTCCTCCTGTGTTATGTGGAGTTATCCCATGCCCTACTTTACCTAGGGATGTCCGGAGGAGCAAAACTAAAAACTCTGTGGGTGATGCGTGTTTGTGCCCAAAGCACTTAACAACATCAGTTCCTATGTAAAAGCAAATGCATAACCCTGATTTCTGGTCCCACGACAGAATAAATCTCCAGTTTTCGTGAATGGCTAGTATAAACATCAACCGTAGTAAAGTAAGGGATGGCCCTGAGTATTTTAGGGAGAGATAATAATAGATTTTAAAGGATACAGCCTTTTTCATGTTTTACGGTACAATCCTTTGGGGTTTCTTATACTGGATGTCTTATATTTGGATTTAGTAATGCCCTTGCAGAAATACTGTTTTGTTCAATGCAGCAGGGTAGCTTTTCTCTCCATCTGCTCTTTTTGACGTTGCAAGTGGAAGTACAGTGAATGTGGCAGACCCTAGTCTTAGGTGTACCCTGGATAGAGGTCACAGGGGTGTGGAGTTAGGAGGAACACCACAGTCTTTGTCTTCTTGCTTGACCATCTGCTGTGAGACTACACAACACATGGAGAGAAGGCTCTGCTGAATGATCAGACCTGGTGTCCTTGGTTCAGCTCTGGCCCTGTACCCTCAAGACCGGTATCCACAGTGATATCCTTTGTGCCACCATGTTGCCAAAGCTCAGAAAGCCGCTGATCCTGAAGTGGTTCTAGCAATTTCCATGTGTTTGTAGGCTGCTTCGTTCCCTCTGATTTCGTCCTCCCAGTGTGGGTGAGAGTTGCATTTCAGGGTGGGCCTTTAAAATAACTTTTGGTCTTCCAGGTTGAGAGGTGTTGCCACTCACTTGTTGCTGGAATTACTTGTAGCTGCTCCACTCTAAAAACTACATTTTAAGCTGTCACAAAATGGCTTTATTTGTACTTTATAATAAATTTCCCGACTTGAAGAGCCATTATAGCAGCACATGGTTAGAGGTTTTCTTCATGTGTGCTGGTCCTGATAAGTCACCCATCAAGGTGGCTCTTCCCATTGTTCTGCAGCGATGAGCATTGCCTGTTTTAGTAAGTACATATGCTTTTCTTACATGTGACATTACTACTTATTTAATGGTGATGATTAAAGAGGTTCAAAATGTTTATTTTTAGAAGTTTTAATTCACTTGCTTCCAGCAACAGAAGGCAGTGGTGGAGGAAGAACCTTGAAAACGTTTTTTCAAACTTTCCTGACCACAGTAAACAATACACATTGCCTGCAGCCTGTTCCAACCATAGAAAGGCCATCCTAGCACATGTCCGTATGGATTTCTGGGCTCAGGCTAGAATAATTGAGCTGTCTTCAGAGGTAAGGGCAGGGTTTAGAAACCTAATGGCTGGCAAGGCCATGAACAGTGGGAATGTAGTACTGGAGAGGAAAGAGCAAGGCTTGGAGAACTGTCCCTGTCAGGCGGGGTGCTGCTGTGCTTGCGGGAGCCCACCCAACCTTCCCTCACTCTGGTCTCCTGCTTGTAGTGACCTTGCAGGCTACTGAAACAGCCTGTGGAGCCAACCTCCTGGGCCTGGGGTCGAGGCCCGGGTGGAGGATGGACAGTCACCAGCAAAGTTCCAGCTCAGACTGCCTTTCAGAAAGTTCCTTTTCTTTCCCTCTGAGCTGGCTAATTTTAACTGTCAATTTGACACTGCTTTAAATTACCTGGGAAGAGAGTGGTAGGAATTATATATCTGCGCTCGGCCAGTAGGAGGTTGTCTTTACTGTGGACTGATGGGAGAAGACCCAGACAATTGTTTGCTGTTCCACTCTACTCTGTAGGCAGTGAGAGAGAGGAAGCCGGTGAGAACAAGCAAGCGGAGATGAATCCACATGCTTCTGACTCCCAGCTCCTCTGTGAGTGTGGTGCTTTAGGCTCTGAGCTGCCTTCCCTGGGGTTTTAAGCCAAGTAACAGTGACTAAGACAGAAGGTTATATGTGTCACTTCCGGCCTGGTTCCTGTGGCAACTGCAGCCCCCTTGAGCTTCACGATGTTTGGGTGGGACTGTCCTGTGTTCTGAGGGACTGCGTTCCCTCTCCTGTGCTGCTTTTAGTCAGGATATTTCACAATAGCGAGAGAAATGAAACTAGGGCTTCCCTACAGCCTCATGTCTCTCTTTCCGGGCTAGCTTCAAACTTGTTGGGCTTCTCAGCCAAGAATTTAGCTTTTTAAACATTCGGTTTAGGGGTGTGTAAGATGAGAGATCTGGATGAGACCAACAGTTCTTAACCTGAGCGCTACACTGGGGCTCTCTGAACCCTTAAAATGACCCACGTATCAGAGCACTTAATTGTGTATCTAGGAGTGTGAATATGGCAATGGGGGAGTGCACTGATGGGTTTTAAGTGCTTATTTGCTTTTGGTGCTGGGGATTGACTTTGGGGCTTCTTCATACATGTTAAGTAAGTCCTGTACCTCTGACTTTTTGGAAGCAGATGAGTACCCCCAGGAAATGGAATTTTCATGGCTGAAGTTTACTGACACTGTAGACCCCAACTTTTCTTTATTTTTCACTTATTTATTGTGTGCGTGTGCATATGCAAGTGTGTATGTATATGTATGTATGCATGTATGTATGTGTATATTTGTGCATGTGTTTGTGTTTGTGTGTGTGCATGCATGTGCATGTTCATATGTGTGTATACATGTATGTATATGTATGTATGCCTGTGTGTATGTGTACATATGTGTGTGTGTGTGTGTGTGTGTGTGTGTGTGTGTGTGTGTGTGTGTCTGTATTGCAGCGCTTGCATGTCAGGATAAAATGCAGGTATCCGTATCAGTTCTTTCCTGCTGTGTAGATGTCTGGGCTAGGTCTCAGGTTGTCTGACTCCGTGCAAGGCACCTTTACCCACTGAGCTTTCTGCTCCGCTCTACCCACTTTGTTGAAATAGATGCAAGAACTGTCCAGTTGCTATAGTTCCCATAATCTTCATTGTTTCCTCAGAGTGGGGGCTATCGGTTGCCACTTGTCTGATGGAGCCTCATCTTTCTTACACCTACCTGTGTCCTGCACCTTATTAAAGAAAGAGGAAAAGTTCTGGTAGTTGGAGAGGGCTCTGTTTCAGGGTGAAAGTGAGAAAAATGTGTACTGAACACATACACATAATAGCTAGCAGTCCGGGACTGTAACGTAAGATGCCGTTTGTAAAAATTGTTAAGCTGTAATGGGTGCTTTGAGTAAAAATGGCCCCCATGGTCTCACATATTTAAATGAAAATGAAGAGGCATGAATCATTAGGGAGTGGTACTACTTGAGAGGGATTAGGAGTGGCCTTGTTGAAGTAGGTGTGGCCTTGTTGGAGGAAATATGACATTGAGGGTGGGATTTGGGATTTCAAAAGTTCAAATCAGGCCCAGTGTCTCTTCCTGCTATGGCGGATCCAGATGTAGAACTCTCCGCTTTCTCTCCGGCACCTTGTCTATCTGTGGGCTACCATGCTTCCTGTCATGGTGATAATGGACTCACCTTTCAAGCTGTAGGCCAGCTCCAGATGAATGCTTTCCTTTGTAGGAGTTGTCATGGTCACGGTCATGGTGTCTCCTCACAGCAATAACAGTGACTAAGAGAAAGGTTATGTCACTTTTATACTTCTGGCCTGGTTCCTATGGCAACTGCAACCCCCTTGAGCTTCATGATGTTTTGGTGGGACTGTCCTGTGTTCTGGAGCACTGTTGTGTGCCTTGCACAGGGTTTAACAGCGTCCCAGGTGCTACCTAGTGGCACTTCTCCAGTGGTGGCAACCAGATACTGGCCAGTGTAACTGGGAAGGCAGCCACCATACTGAAACTACTCTTTCAAAAGTCATGGCTTACGAGAGCCTGTGACTAGCCAGGGATAGGGAGGAAGCCTATAGAGGCAGGGAGTTGAGTCTGGCTGGGCACTGGGACCTGGATGGGCCAGCAGAGGTGTGGTGTGGTGTGGTGTGGTGTGGTGTGGTGTGGTGTGGTGTGGTGTATGGTGTGATGTATTGTGTGATGTGATGTGGTATAGTGTAAGCCACCTGGTATTTCAGAGCTGACCTACATTGCAAGCCTGTTTCTACACTCAGAAGCTGTTTCAACTCTTCCCCAATGTTTTCCATCATTGTTTATTTTTAAGATGGGGATAGTAAGTACTTTGATTAGAGTAAAAGAATAAGTGAGATAATGCATGCCAAATAGTATGCGTGGTTTCTTTATAGTCCCCATGTGCCAGGTGCATTCTGGGAAAAAGATAGCCAAGGAAACTGGAAGCCTACTCCTATGGAACTTAGATTCTGAAAGTAAGACTATGTGACTTGGTGGTTTCACTTCGTAGGAAGGGCATTGGAGGAAAGGAAGGGCTTCTGCATTGGAGAAAGTGAAGCAAAGTGAACAGATGAGATCCCAAAGCCAGGGAATGTCCATGTTAATAAAACCAAGAAAAGCTGTGTAAGGTGCTGTGTGTTTGACCTTTGCCAGGTGGTGAAGAAGCAGTGGGACCAATCTCAAGGCTAAGCTGGTGGGAACTGTACAGAGGATGACAGGGTGTGTCTCTCTCCCAAGGACGTGTAGGAAGGGAGGGACAGGTCTCAGTTACCCTCTCAAGGAGGAAAGGTAGCCCGTGTACCAGATCTACAATGGAGCTGGGTTTATTCCTGTAGCAGTGGGAAGCCCCTAAGGAGTGTTGAACAAGACAGGGTCATGTTTACATTTTAATTTTGAGAACTCTGTGCTAGAAAAATAGGCTGAGACAACGCAAAGACAGCGGAGGCCTCTAGCACCACCCTCAGGTGGGGCTCTGCCAGGGCCCACAGGAGTTGTCCTGAATAGAGGGCATGGCTGTGGAGATGGTAGGAAGGATCGCCTACAGATGGGTTTTGGAGATGAAAGGTAGAACTTGGAGATGAATAGATCTTGGCGTGTGGGAAAGGGAGGGAGTGTTTTCCAGGGCAGACAGGGAAGGCTGTAGCTGTGGAGCAGGACAGGCTTCATGGAGAAGAGCAAGGCCTGTACCCCAGACACTGTTCTTCAGGTGCTTATGGGACCTTCAGTTGGAAATGTCAGGTGGTGATAGGACAGAGGTTCTGACCGGAATAGACAGTGGTAAGTTTCCAGCGAACAGGTGCTGCTGTTCAGTCAGGTCAATTGGCTTCGTACACCACAAACATCGTACACCGTGGTTGGGTGCATTGCTGCAGATGGGCTCGTTAACAGTAGACTTGGGGCTGACCATGGCGTTATGACTGTCATATTTAATCAAAAGGGGTGCTTAGTGCCTTATGCAAGGTTGCTCCTGGAATTTTTAAGGTCAAGATTTGAACTCAAGCCTGGTGTCTTCTGAGTGCATGTGTTTAATTGCTATGTGGTGTTTCCTTTGGTGAGCGTGCAGCAGGTAGACCACATGAAGTCCCCCAGCCTGTTCTGAGAAAGCTCGGCAGTTTGTGCAAGGACAGACTTCTGCCTTGTTTCTTTCTTCAGAAGAAGTAAGGAAAAGGAATTATATATAGAGAGATACCAGAATGAAGAATGGAAAGAAAGCAGCTTAGTAGTTGGGCTGTAGGAGGAGAGCTGAAATGTGAAGCCCAGGGAACACTGGCCCCCTCCTGTGCTGATTTCCAGGCTAGAACTTGTACCCAGCCAAGCAGGCAGCTGTGAGGGTGTGCTCCTGTTAATTACCGGAATCCCATCAAAGCCAGAGAAAAGGTGGAAATTTGGGGGTTTGAAACCAATTTCTCCCTTTCTAAAATAGACTCTGGTTAACTCTTAAGAATACTTAGAATCACCTAAATATGCCTTGTTATTAATAAGATGCTCTAAACATGAAGTCTCTGAACATCAGGCGCTCCCAAGCACTAAAACTTCATGCAGTGAACTTAGTTCACTTCTTTTAAGCATAAGGCTGTATTCTTTATTTGTGATTTCTTTTTGTCAATAATAGTACATTGATACTGAAAGAGACTGAAATTTAATCTGTCTTTTCTCTCTGTCTATCTCCATCTTTCTATCTCTCTGTCTAACTCACTGTCTCTGTGTCTCTCTGTCTCTATCTGTCGGTCTGACTATATCCATCTCTCTATCTCTGTTTATCTCAGCTGCTGCTGAACAGCTGGGCATTTTAACCTTATCATATTATATTGTATTACTATCTCTTATGAGTGTAAAGATATATTAATGTCTTTTGTAAGTTTAATTAATGACATTTGCATTGCATAAACTACAAAGCTATATTATTTATGTATTTATTTCTCAATTTATTTTTTGGCTCATCTTTTGCCATTAACTGTGATTTGCCATTAGGACATTTCTAGGAGATGATCCGTCACTTTCCTTCATTCCAGCACTTCCCAGTGATCAGACCTAGTAAATGTCTCATCCTCTTCCAGATACACACTTTTAATCTCATTAAAGAAGCCAGTTTCCTTTGGGTGATCTTTTATAATTCAGTCAAGAACCATTTCAGAAGAGTATATTTTGAAAGTACAATTAATTTTGAGAATGCATCATTCTACAACAGTTGTGGAATGTGCTTTAATAATACTTCTTTTCTTACCACTATTATGATTAAGTGAAAAAAAGAAATAAAAGGAGGACATGACTGTTCCTAAGGGGTTGAGATTTTTATTATGGACATAGGGGAAAATACAGGCAGAGGCAGGGACATCGGGGGAGTCCAGAGTGGACATGACCAGGAGACTGGACCTGGCCAATCTGAAGAGAGTGCAGAGGGAGAAGGAAGACCGAGGGAGAGGGTCAGGGGCAGTGGCCAAGAGGCCAAGGGACCAAAAGGTAAAAAGAGGTGAATAACCAAAATGGCTGGGTTATATAAGGAAGAAGAGCTGGGCTGGAGAGTTCAGGGTGTGCCAGCCTGGAGGAGCCTGCCACGGGTGGGGACTGAGGGATGCCGGGAGAACCTGGATCAGTCCACTTTGATAAGTTTATAGGCATCTCAGCCTTTTGTTTGAGGTGGAGACATAAACCAGGCCCTTTAGGGAACAGGTACGTTGTCCATCTTTGTTTGTGTCTCTCCCCCTGTTTGACTTCTTCTGAATTGGCTGGGTGTCAGGTGTGTCGTGTAGCACGAGAGCCATCACAAGAGGAGTATTTGGACCTCAGTTTATAATTGTAACTTAATGTAGAGCCATCCGTTGACACAACTGCCACCCAAAGCATTGGCAAGATTTGTATTTGGCTCACAGCCTGATAAGGAGGGAGGTGGTTTAAATGCTCACCAACTGCAGTTTCAGCCGGATCTTAGAGCACAGCGCATGTGTAAGTTGACCAGTCACTTTTAGAGTTTGCTGCCTACGTGAATTTCTAATTTGGGAGGATTTTTGTAATTGATAAAAAGTGAGGTTTGATTTGTGATTTTATAATAATTAAATAATTATGTGATTGCCTTACCCTCATTCTTGCTCTGCATAGGCGTAGTAATCAATCAGGGCTGTCTACTCAATCCTTGTTCTCCTAGTTAAAATTTGATTTTAGAAGACCTTGATTTTTTTTTTTGTTCCTCACTCGTTCTTGATGTCTACAAAAATCTCCCAAGTAGTGTTGTTGTTGAGAACTTTACCCCTGTGGGCGTCGTTCTTGAGTTCCCTGGATGAGGTTTGGCCTTGCAGCCAATTCTTTGTCGGTCGTATTGGTCAATTGTAGGTCTCAGATCTGCAGCATAGACAACAACCGAAGGCCCATCGGTGGGAATAGGATCTCAGATTCCCTGGGACCCATTGACTCGTTACAGAGAGCAGAGGTCTCTGTATCTGCAGGTCTATCTACTCCAACTCATCTTCCTTTTGATTTCCTATTTAATTTAGAAAAATGAGTAAATTCTGCATTTAAGGGAGGAGAGTTGGTTGTCTGACAGTGCTGTAAAAATGATGATGAATAAGTCATGTTTCTGACTCACTTAAGTTAAATGGTAAGCTAGGTCTTCTGATACCCATGGGCAGTTTGCAATTCAAAGGGGTTTCATTATCCTAACATTAGAATGCTTTATCAGGGAATAAGCTCTGTGAAAATTACTAAAGATTTAGATCTTTCTGTTCCGTCTTCCCCTGTGATCCCTGATCTTTAGGTGAGGGAATTGGATTTTAGATGCATGTGTCAGTTGGTGCTGGACACCAGCCACATGGTCCTTGTTATCTGCATCTGCAGTCACTGGCTGTGATTTTCTGTAATGGTTTCAATCTGTTGCAAGGAAACATTTCTTTGATGAGTGGTAAGGACTGCATTATTGGATGGGTATAAGAATAATAAATATTTAGAATATAGTTAGGGTTTATGCTGATTTATTAATAGTAGCTATAGGTGCTCCTTCAAAATTTGTGACTTCCCTAGCTCTGGGAAATTGGCTAGGTTCCCAGTACCAGATTTGACTTCCCCCTTGTTGATTGGGCCCTAACAATCAGCTGTTGTTTACCACCAAGATATGCGTGCCACTGTTACACTTAGGGACATTGTGCCATGGCATCATTGTTTTGGTTCAGAGGTGTCACAGTTGAATAGAGCATTGGCTGTTTTCCTCCCTTGGAAACTTGCATGGTGCTTTTTGATATCTGGAAAGCTAGTCCTTAGGGAGGAAGCGTTCAGATCAGTGGCAACTTGGATCCTCTGTTCATGCGTCAGGCTCTAAAGTCAGATGCATACTGATAACTTTATGTGAACTGAGAAGGTTGTATTTATATATTTAGGGGTGTGTGTGTACCTGTATTTGTCCTTGTAACTTGTCCTATCTTAAAGAGACTTGCTTTCTATACTTTCCTCCTGGATTTATCAGGTTTTGGAAGTTTCCTCTACATATTCAGAAGGATATTATTTTGGTTGTATACTTATTCTTAAAACAGTACCATGCATTGTGTTTGCTAGTGAAGAGGAAGTTAACATATGGAAATTATCAATGCACATTACTGTTTGGTTTAGAAATATTTGTATAAGGCTAAGACTTTAAAAGGAGGATAGAATTCACTGCCCTTATAACGTGCCTAGTGTAATCATGCATTGCCTACTCTAGTGTTTGTACACACATTCATATTTGAATGTGAAGGCTGGCTTTGTGTGCTTTTCTGTTAAAGTCCAGCCTTCTGTCTGCGGTGTGGTGTGCAAACTGCTGTGCTCTGTTATTTTCCTATCGTCACTTAGTCACTTCATTGTTTCTTTGACTTGGTTTGATTTCTAAGACATTTCTTAGACATTTACTTCACTCTCTTGGCTAATGTGCTCAATATTTCACATCTGCACTTGGAGTCGGGGAGCCTGAGCTCTCTTCTGTGGTTTGTTGTGTCCTTGCTGCTTGAGACCTTAGGCCGGGTGGGGAAATAAAAACCGCTAGTTCTTTATACAGCCCCCTGATCTCTTATGTTAATATTGATGCAGACATTACATATGATCGTTGTAATCAGGAGTTCCGAAGTTGTTCTTAGCCAACTGTTGGTCATCCTCCCTTCCACTGCGAGTCCTAGATCTGACCAGAAGTTGTTCTTAGCCAACTGTTGGTCACCATCCCTTCCACCGTGAGTCCTAGATCTGACCAGAAATGGTTTCTTTCAATCAGGCTGTGAATTTTAGATGCAGCTTTGCTTCTCATTTTGAGACAATGTCTCTATTAGTAAAGTGAGCTTGTGCCTTCTTTTCCTATTAAAAATAGAATGTTTTCCCCAACCCCAAAGAGGGAAAAAATGGAAGAGATCAAACCTGTCAAGGCTTTGAAGTTTTCGGAACAGGAAGTGCAGTGCTGGTGGTAAGAGTTCTGGGCCCTACCTACATTAAGCACAGAGGCTGAGATAAGCCCCTGGCCCCCCATTTTGTACTCTGCAGATGAGACTAAGTCGGTGATGTCTTATAAAACCTGGAAAGCATTTCTGCTTAGGAAGGGCTTTGAAGGGAGTTTGTGAATTTAAACTCTTTCCCTTTCTGGACCCTCATTTGTGACCTTTTGGATTTGGACCTTCCTTTTCCTTGTCCCTCTCTGTCACTACCCTCCAGGACTCCAAAGCTTGCCTGAAGGAATTGTCAGCCTGCTCTTCTCACTGACTGTACCACGTCCCAAAGTGTGGACTGTGTGAACCACTTGAGGTTTACTAATAATACATTGCTCAAGCCCCTGTACCTGTTGACTCAAGAGCAGGACCCAAGAATGCAGTGGTGGTGTGCTCCTCTAGTCCTGTGGAGGTCTGTTAGGGAATGTCACTGAGCTGTCCATGTCTTCCTCAGGCTTCTGAAATGTTGATTGTTGGTTAGGAGGCAAGGGTATGGCCTGAGATTCTGCACTGTCACCTTGCTCCTGGGTAATAAATGCCTGTTGGCATTCAGGAGACTTACTAAGGGACCCTTCTGTTCTCACAGTAAATCTTGTACAGAGTCCCTATCCTTTGCCCCAGTTGTTCTGTGATGTCAGTTACTTCAAACCGTGAGTGAACAGAAATGCTTCCTTCCATGGGTTGCTCCTCATGACATTGAATCATAGTGAAGAAAAAAGGAACTAAACACTAAGAAATTCCTAGAATTTCAGGTGTATGGGGCCGGACTTCATGAACTCCCCCAGCCATGCTGGTATTTTGGCTGGCTGGATCTTGTGAATATCTTGTGCATGCAGTGGCAGTCTGAAGCTGTGTACAACAGTCTTGCTATGCCTGGCAAATACGGCTCGATTTCTGCTGCCGCTGGCTCTCCAGTCTTTCTGACTTCTCTTTGGCAGTGGTCCCTGGACTTTGAAGGAAGGGGATGCATTAGAGATACCTTAGATCTGACCACTCCAGTCTCTTACTCTTTGCTTGTTGACCAGTTGTGGGTCTAGGTATTAATCACTGTCACCATTAAAGAAGCTTCCCTGGTGAGGGTTGAGAGACAGTAATTTGTGGGTATAAAGATAACTTAAGAGGCATTTTATTACTGTGTTTACTTGGCAGAATAATAGTAGAGGGTTTCCCCCTCAGGCCTGTGACCTGACTAACCATAGATTCTTGGCCCAGTTAATGATACCAGGTGTGAGTTCTGTTTGGGGATCAGGCTTTAAATGTGACCAGAAAGTGATTGATTACTCCTATAACATTTATGCTATTTCATCAGTTGGCATGTCTTGAAGGGCAATAATTACTGTAGCTGTTTGCAGGGTTCACAGCTGGGTACAACTGTTGATCATGAGGTGAGTACAGCAGCACCATCTAGCAGTATAAAAGCTAGGCAGTAGGACAAAGCTTCCTGGTCACCACCAGCTTGATCTGTCCATGTCCTTTGTGTGACACAATATGCCTTTAGTCCTTAGGTCCCACCATCAGGAATGGAACCAAGAGCAACACTAGACTGTATGATTATGGGTCTGTGGAACTCCACTGAGCATCGCCTTGAGAAGAGCTAACTAATACCTGGCTCGCACGACTTCTTTCCACCTCTCCCTGGATTCTTGAGCTGTGGTTGGAATGTGGGTCAGCGTGGACAGGTGAAATGTGTCTTGTGCAGGAGAAACTTGGCTGTTAAGAGCTCCAGTAGGACACAAAATCCAGTTGCCCGCCTTCCCACACCTATGGCTGGCTCATCGAGCTGAGGGACAACAGGGCCCTCGATGCTCTGTTTACTAACATGGCAGAAGGTCCCAAAGCTTGGCCCTTGGCTGATTCTAATGCACCCTCTAACTTTCAGGAAGTAAATGGAAAAAGATTACACCTAGGTGTGCATCTTAACAAAAGGTCAATTTTATAGGTTTAGTTTATACCTTCCAATCAAACTTGGTTATACACAGTAATTTCTAACTCATTTGAACCGTGTGTGTGTGTGTGTGTGTGTGTGTGTGTGTGTGTGTGTGTGCGCGCGCGCGTGAGTGTGTCTGTGTGTGTGTGTGCGTGCGCACGCGTGCATGCAGGCTAACTGGAGTTAATTCAGGGACTTTGTTTACTTAAAAGTTTTGTTGTATTTTTCACCTCAAATTCCCCAAGATTGAAATTGATCCAGGGTAGCATAGTTAGGAGTTGTAAGAGCCCAGTGCCTGATTGAGCTTTCATGTGGGCACTATGGATGCTTCTAGTCAAAGTAGCAGGGCTTTCAACACCGTCATAGTAAGGGGCAGGATCCTGCAGTTACCTTTCCTTGACCTCCTTTAAGTTTTTTTTTTTTTTTATTTGCAGATTTCTTAAAAGTTTTATTTTCAGTAATAAAAAGTCAGCTACTGAGAACATGGAAAAAGCATGCTTATTTAAGTGGAGAGTAGCTTACCTATATTGTTAGAGGCTCCCCACATACACAGACCAAATAAAAAGAGGCTAGTAATTACTCACATTGATTTAGAGAAATTAATTTAGAATATTCTTTTATGAAGCCCACAAAAGTGGAAATGCTTTTAGAAGTTTCTGTCCCTTTGTCTTTATTCCTAAATCACATGTTCCTAAAGCAGTATCTTCCTGGAACTTCAAATGGCATACTATGGGTCATTTCAAATAAAGTATCTTCAGACTTTAATATAAAAAATTTAATCCTCATGTGAACCTGTGTGTGTGTGCATATGTCTGTCTGTCTGTCTGTCTTTCTCTCTCTGTGTGTATGTGTGTGCGTGTGTCTGTCTCTGTGTGTGTGTGTGTGTCTGTATGTGTGTGTGTGTATGTGTGTATGCATGCACATGTGTGTACCTCTGTGTGCATGCCTGTATTAATGTGCTTGTGCCTGTAAAAACCAGATGAACCATGGGTATTATTTTTTAGGAGCTGTGCACTTTGTTATATTGAGACAAGAGTCTCTATGTGGCCTGGGGCTTGAAGATTAGACTAAACTGGCTGGCCCATGAGCCTACAGAATGCTCCCTTCTGTCTCTCCAAGGCTGGGTTTGCAAATGCCGTTGGCTACCACACCCAGCTTTTCACTTGGATGCTGAGTTGCTTATCAAGTTTGTGTGGCCAACATTTTCTGGCCTGAGCCTTCCGCAGGCTCTCATAATTAGTAGCGTCTATAAAGTATATTTCCTATATTGAGGGATTCATTGCAACAGTTTTGTTCTTTTCTATTTAAATTAGTGAGGGACTGAGACTAGGAATTCTTTGTGTACAAGATGGTTGAGAATTTGGCACTGTCTTCCTTTCTGTTCTCTAATGTAGAGGCCGTACAGTTTGTGGATTGTAGGTTGGAAGTCTTAAACCTAGCCCATTAGTTTGCCTAACCTGTTGTGTATCATCCAGCAAGCTACTCAACTGTAGTGTGCCCCAGTTCTTACTTACTAATTGAGGACTTACTTATGCCCACACCACAGGGAAGCTGTGGGTATTTATTGGTTTCCTGCAGGTAATCAAAAAGGTCATCCAAAAAGCTGGGTAGGTGTGTAGTAAATGTTTGATGTTACCACTAACTTGAATGGAAGAGATTGAAAAGTGCCAAGACTTCCCATTGTTCAAATTGGTGCTAATGGAACCAATTAAAGGCACTAAAGATGGGTTGGGGATTTAGCTCAGTGGTAAAGCACTTGAGGCCCTGGGTTCGGTCCCCAGCTCCAAAAAAGATTCTTTAAAAAAAGGCACTAAAGACATCTGGCATCTTCCATCTTCTTCCAACAGATTGTGGTATTTTAAGAATGCAAAAGGTGCACGTCTGCTAAAATATGTGGGCTACTAGGCGAGTCACCCTACACATCTTTGGTTGATGGTTCAATCTCTGTGAGCTACCATGGGCTCTGTAGATCTCACGGTGTCCTTGACCCCTCTGGCTCATTTAATCCTGTCTCCAGCTCTTTCACAAGAGTTCCTGAGCTCTGCCTGATATGTGGCTGTTTGTCTCTGCATCTGTTTTTATCCATTGCTGGGTAAACCTCTCAGGAGACAGTTATGCTAGGTTCCTGTCTGCAATAGCAAAGTATTGTTAATAGTCACCAGGGGTTGGCGCTATCCCGTGAGATGGGTCTTAAGTTGGGGCAGTCATTGATGGCTGTTCTCTCAGTCTCTAACTTTTCTCTTGAATACTTTGTAGGCAAGACAAATTTTGTGTTGAAGGATTTGGGGTTGGGTCCCCTAACAATAGGAGCAGGGGTTGTCTTGGTCTCTGTTCCCTGCCATTGGATCCCCTTCCCCTAACTGGATTGCCTGGTTGGGCCTCAGTGGAGGGGATGTGCTTAGTCAAGCTGGGGTAGATGTTCCAGGGTGGGTGGTACCCAAGGCTGTTTTCCCTTCTCTGATGAGAAGGGAAGGAGGTAGTGAGGGGAGGAATTTCTAAGAGTGGGACTGGGAGGAGGAGGGGGGCTGTGATTGGGGTTTTAAGTGAATAAATTAAATAAATTAATGTAAAAAGTGCACAAAAGGAAGGTGACCTTGACAAATCCTTGTTTTCACTACAGAATACAAGATGAAACTTGTTCAAGTAAGAGAAGTCAAGCCTAGCATGGTTTTTTTTTTGGGGGGGGGCGTATTCTAGATGATATTGGCCAAGTGGAAGATGCTAATGGTAAAATTATAAAACAGAAAAAATTAACATTTGCTAGTGATATTATCTAAAATGGAGAATTTAAAATAAGCTGAAAATACTATACTCAGTGAATCGGAAGAAATGAGCCAAGCAGATGCATCTCCAATCACTCTGCACAGATTTGTACATCAGCAGTGATGCGGGTTAGCATAGAAAACATGTCACGGACATTAGAAAAATTAAAATAGAAGTAGGGCGAATACTCCTAACCTGAAATCCCAAAGCTCTAACGTCTGTGCGCACAGGTGGAAACTATCACCACCTGACCTCAGGATGAACCTGGCAAAAATGCGTGCGGCCTAAAACTCCGCACCTCTGACTGTACAGTAGTTCAGAGACATAGTTGATTTGTATTCAGACATTGGTGTCATCCCCAGCTATGCCATTGTACAGATATTTCAAAATGTGAAAAAAAATGATATTTAAAACACTTCTTGTCACAAGCCTACAGGATAAGAGTTTCTCCCTTTGTACTCTGTGATAAGAATTTTTCTCAAGGGTAATTGAGAAGTGATCTGAGTAACTGAGTGTGTATACCATGTTTATGAACACAGTCTATAGTCAGATGTGTCTCCAGTGATCTTTGTACGTGGGCAGAACCTGAAGCGTTCTGCGATGTGATCTGCGTTACCATTGGCCTTACCCTGAGTCTGTCTTTCTGTCTCCTTTTCTCCTTCCACTTTTACGGGAGTGGGACTTGCTGTGAAAATCCAGGCACTAAGGTAGTTTGCAAAGGTGGTGGTACTTTGTGTGTTTATTTCCATGTTTCACTTGTAACCCTAGCCCACAGTAATGTGGCTCTTTGTTCTAAGGTATTTTACCTGTGGACTTTGCTCCTCTGGGGTCTCTTTGAGGTGTTTTGACCTAGCGGCTCCTGTGGTATTGGCAACCATAGGGCCTCTATGCTGTGTGGAGTGTGTGAGGGCGTGAATGAGAACTGTAGCTGGAATGTGAGCTGCTCTCTCCGTGCAGTGCTTTTGAAGAGTCCGTAGTCCCTCCTAGATGCTAAGCCTGGTCCAGCCTTTCCTCAGCTTAGGCTTTGCACGTTTATCTCCAGTATGTTTATGAGGTCTACAGCCCTCTGGCCCCGAATGTGCAGGATCTCGTTGGAAATGCTTATCTGTAAGGAGAAAGTTTTCTTCATGCTGAAATAGTAATATAAATTTCTTTTTCTTTCAGCTTCCTTTGCAGCCCTATTGCACTGGTAAGATTGTTTTTCTTCAATGATATGTATTATGTAAATGTTCATAACTTACTGAAGATATGGCCCATGTATTTAAAGGAATGGCTTCTATAGCATAAGGATGGATGTATCTTATTTGTACTATGGTCTTCTGAAAGATTAGTTTCATTGATAGAATTAGAATAATAAAGCTGTTATATAAGGTTATCTATTATTAAAGAGGCTATATTTGATACTCTAATTTGCTTAACATTAATATGGTGTACATCTTGAATGTTAGATTGATGTTTTTAATCTTCTGGGTGGAGAGATGTATGAATTTTGTGAACCAGGCAGTTTCTGAATGGTACCCAATGGCACATTCAGTGCGTTCTATATTTTTATAGTACATCACTTAAAATATCGTTATGGTTTATTTTAATGTTAAAATCTAATTGGAATGTGTTTTCTTATGGCGAGGACTTTCAGTAGAATTGTTAAAACCTGATAGAAAACAAATATAGATACAATTGTTTTTCAGTCTTGTTGCAAACTGTCTGCAATCTGTAGGATTTTCCTTTGCTTTTGAAGTAGCTCTCACAGCCTGGCACCGCTGCCTTGTGTTAATGTTTCCAGGAGCCACATAACGCAGCTCTTTGAAAATGATCGGCATTTTTCTCACCTCTCGACGCTGGAAAGGGAGATGGCTTTCCGCACTGAAATGGTTAGTTCTGTGTGTGTGTGTGTGTGTGTGTGTGTGTGTGTGTGTGTGTGTGTGTGTGTGTGTGTGTGTGTGTGTGTGTGTGTGGGTGTGTGTGTGTGTGTGTGTGTGTGTGTGTGTGCGTGCGTGTGCGTGTGTGTGCGTGTGTGTGTGCGTGCGTGTGTGTGCGTGTGTGTGTGTGTGTGTGTGTGTAGTAGTTCGTTGTAGTATTTTGGGACTCTAAATATTTTAAAGCTTTTTTGGCATGAAAATTTTCAACAAGACATTCCTAAATAAAAGGAGTAGACAGTTCTGCCTCCTTATCTTGTAGCTTCAACAACAGACAGCACACAGTCATCCACATTTCCTTACCCATCTCTGTTTAAAGGAAATTAGACTTAACTTTTGTGCTACTACATTTGAAGTTACTCAAAGGACGTTTTGTCCCTAGCAATTCCTTAGCACCATCAGATGAAAAAAATGTTTGAATGAGCTGATCTGTGCTTGGTAGCAGCTGCTGTCCTAACTGAAGATGCAGACTGTCTGCACTCACGTTTACTGCTGGATTGTTGGGCCTTACAATCTGTAACTCCCTCTTTATATATATTTATATATACATATGCCAGTTCTTCAACATACATGTAGTATACATGTATGCTATATATGCTTGTCTATGGCTGTAACTCATGTTCTCTCTATGTTCCCATATCCTGTGTTTTCTGAAGACCAATGGAAAATATGGCTACTTTCTCGAAGGACTACTTCACAGCTGATGCTGGACCCTGTTAATTGTAGCATCTCAAGGTTCACACAGGGCACTGGTTGACTTCTCAGATGTTCAGTCTGGGGAGTAGCTTAAGGAGTGGTCTGGATGAGTTGTCTTAGAGCCCATCTTGTTAGTATAGACACTGTCATTATTTTTCTGCACTTGCTGACTTGTAACCCTGGAAAGGATTTTCCTGCAACATTGCTTCAGCTTTTTTCTAGGCTTACTAGTTAGAAGAAAGACAAGAAAATGATCCATTCTTTTTCTCATAAAAATGAATTGATTCTCTCACATCTTCTAGTTAGAATCAGTAGACTGATTGGCACGTACTGTGTAACCTCTGGTGTCTGGAGCTGGCCAGTCTCTGCACTTGGTTGTGCTGACCTCGGTGTGACCTCACTCGTGTTTCTTTGGTGTTCAGGGCTTCTTTCCTTTGGGTGCTGTATGACATATCCTACCCAGCTGGCAGCAGGCAGTTTTCCAGGGAGCTTGGGCTCTTTTCAGCTGTAGATGGCATGTGCTGACCAGGACTTCTGTGCCGCAGGTCCTCGCTGCTACTGTAAAGGCCATGGAGACTTGGCCTTTTAGTGAGCAGAATTAGGAAACTGCTTCTTTTAAATCAAAAAGACCAGTAACTCATGAATTTATATTAAAAATTTTAAATAAAAATTTAGGATTTGATCTTTTTTTACTTGGTGTTAAATTTGTTTTAATCTGGGAATATTCAAATTATTTATTTAATAGAATAAAAATGTCAAGCTCAGTACTAGAAATATAATTATTAAATGAGTTTTAGAGTTTTCTGGAAGTCTGCCTCGATGCAACGCATTGCTGTGTTCCACGTAGATCTCCCAGTAGGGTCACTTAGTATTCTCTTCCAATTTGATAATTAATGCCCTTTAAAATTTTTGCTACATAAATGTTTAAGTTGTGTGTTTTGTGATTAAATAACATGTTAGTATGTTTCTAAAATGAAAGAGACAGGAGGTACAGTAGTTTGGGGCTCCCGCCATAGCAGTATCTACCCAGGTTGAAGGAAAACAGTGGGGATCTGGCTTCGGACAGTCCCAGAGTCTAGAAGGGGCAGACCAGGCAGTCTCCATGAGGCCGACTGTTGTTTTCTGCCTGTCTGGGTGTCCTTGGTTTACTGATGCACTGCTCTTCAGTGTCCGCTTCTGTCCTCTTGGTCCTTTTGTCCTTCATGGATCAAGATCTTGAGCAGCTTGATCTTCCTGCCTTCAGTTCCTTAAGCACAGGACTCATGGCGTGGGGTGTGTAGTAGTGGGCATCAACTCAGAGCCCCCTGCGTGCTGGGCGAGTTCTCTGCCAGGCGAGCTCCATCCTCAGCCCTGCCTCATATTTTTTTGTTTCATGTCGTTTCAGCTTTGCTACAGCCCTTTTCAAAGTAGCGTGTCAGAGTAAACTTTCCTACTTCTCTCGAAATGCACCCCTCCCGGTCCCCAGTGTCAGCTCTTGCGCTGTGTTGCTGTGGGAGAAAATGATCTGTAAAATTATTGTTTAATAGGAATGTGGATAATGTGCAGTCTTTTTAAAAAATGCATTTAGAGTTTTAAATGTGAATGTGGAGGAAACAAGACTGACTTTATCTATTCAACTTTGGGTATTGAATACACTCTGCATACATGGCATATGCTGAATTGCATTTATACATATTTAAATTCTGATACGATTTTTGAAGCTATTTTGCATTTGATTATTTTAATTATCATGAAATTCTTATAAAATGTACTTTTTTGTCGCCTAAGAATTTATAAATGATCAGAAACCTGTGAAATTAATTGTAGCTATTACCTGCTTGGCTGCTCACTTTTTCAAAACCAGTACTTTTTAAATATTTGTAATCTAAGAAGATGAGTAACTGTGTACTTTTTATTGTAACTGGAGTGTGTCCTTCTTTCAGGGGCTGTATTATTCTTACTTCAAGACCATCGTGGAGGCGCCGTCGTTTTTGAGTGGGGTGTGGATGATAATGAACGACAAGCTAACTGAGTACCCCCTTGTTATCAACACCTTAAAAAGGTTCAACCTTTACCCCGAGGTGAGTTACCGCTGTGATGCTTCATGAAAAATGCCTTCTAAAAATTACATGGGAGTCTAACTCTTAAGGTCTGATTACCATGGGTCTGCAGTCTTTCTCTACTGGGAGGACTTCACTTCTGGACCAGTGATTATTGATCAATCCGTATGAATGCCCTCCATAGTTCAGTGTTGTCCCACAAAGTACTGCTGTCGAGTATTTCCTGTGACCATATGCAGGTAGACGCTACACACATGGGATTGCAGGGTGTGCAGTGTCTTTACATGTGCATTTTGTCTTTGGGGGATGTTTGTAGCCACCCTCTCCACCACTTTTATTTCAAAACAGGGTTCTCTGTGTCACCATGGCTGCTGGTGTGCCTTTTGTAATGGTGGTATACATGATCTTTTACAGACCTCTGAACTTTTCACACTTGTGAATATTCTAAGCAAAGTAGCAGCAAACTTGCGTGACTCTGACTCTTTATTATACACATCTGCCTTATTTAGGTTTCCTGCTGTAGTAGAACACTACGACCAAAGGGAACTTAGGGAGGAAAGGGTTTGTGTAGTTTATCTAATATTCCCAGTCCACTGAGAAAAACCAAACTGGGAATTCAAGGCAGGAACTTGGAAGCAGGGCAGGAACTGGAGAAGAGATCATGAAGAATGTTGCTTTCTGGCTTGCTCCCCACAACCTGCCCATGAGTGGAATGACCCACATGAGCTGGGCCTTCTCACATCAATCATTAATCAAAGAAAAGGTTCCACAGACTTGCTCACAGGTCAATCTTTTGTCAGTGTTTTCTCAAATAAGATTCCCTCTTCTTGATATGTCTAGCTTTGTGTCAAGTTGATAGAAACCACCAGTAAAACACTTAGTCATTTTTAAAGCTATAAACTTGTGAATATAGCCCGTCAGTTCAGCAGAATGTGCATTGTAATGATTTGGGGGCATATTGCCAAAAGCCTTCCATATAGGTTATACTGATTGAATCCCTGCCAACAGCAGTTTGGGAAATGTTGATTTGCATCCTTGCTGATTTTGATAGACAAGGAAATTATAAGTACTTGGTGCATTTTATTTAATTCATGTATATGAATGCATTTCAGTGCTATATAAATATCCATCTCTACTTTGAAAAAGAATTCCTGTTTATGCCCCCTTGTATCTGTTTCTATTGGGTTTCTTAAAGACTCATTTTTTATACATAAGATGTTATGATTATGACATTAATGAAATATTTATCTTTTTAGCTATAGATACATATTTTCCTATGCAACATTTTATGCCCATGAATCTTTTAACTTATGACTTTTAAATATGCATGTAAAATATTTATTCTTCATAGTTATATACGTATGTTTATATTTTTAACTCGTTTGGAATTTGTGTTGATGCATTTGTAGAAAAGGATATTCTTTATACTCGTCTTGGTAACTGCTGAGGACAGGCCCGTCTTCTCACACTGACTTGAAGTAGCTTCCTCTTCTAAATGCACAGTCAGTGGACTTACCAACGACTGTCACCTGCGTTTGGATTTTATGCTCAGTATTGCCTTATTGAGGTCCTGAGAGTGGGCTCTGAATGCAGACTTGCTTGTAGCCAGCGAATGAGGGAGTACCCTTGGGCTGTACCTGCAGGAGGGTGGAGGAGGCAGAAGGAGTGAAGCAGGGTTGAGCTGTGATGGAGTCTCTTCAAAAGCCCAGCCCCAGTGAATCCCATGGCTTCTCTGGGCTGGGATAGCTTAGCACAGTTATGCTTCCTTTGGCAAAGGCCCCTGAATACACATCACTTCTATTGATTAGCTTATCACAGGCTGCAGTTTCCCTCGTGTGACCTTGAGCACATTACTTTCTTCAGCCCAGAGCAGTTCTGTAGAGTGGTCAGTGGCTGGGCTGGGAGCGCCTCTGCCTGGAGGGCGGATCAGCTTCTGTCTGCTGCCTCACGTATGACATTGATCAGTGTGGGTATGCGTCTGCCAGTGTCTGCTATTTTAGTTACTTTCCGTGAGAGACCTTTATATTCACCAGGACATTCCCCTTTTATTCTTCTACTTCTCTAAATTAATCAAAGATAGTGGGATTTTGGCTGGGATTGTTTTATCTTTTTTTTTTTCTTTTATTTTCGGAGCTGGGGACCGAACCCAGGGCCTTGCGCTTGCTAGGCAAGTGTTCTACCACTGAGCTAAATCCCCAACCCCTGTTTTATCTTTTTTAAAAAAGATTTATTTATTATATAAGTACGCTGTCACTGTCTTCAGACACACCGGAAGAGGGCAGCAGATCCCATTACAGATGGTTGTGAGCCACCATGTGGTTGCTGAGATTTGAACTTAGGACCTCTGGAAGAGCAGTCAGTAGTGCTCTTTGAATTTACATCTTGAAAAATTAGACATACACATACTTTGTTTAAGTTTTTTATATTTCCTGGTAGAATTTTATATTTTTTAAAAAATGTTAATCTTGAAGATTTTTTATTTCTTACCTGTGCGTCACCAGTAAAAGACTTGACTACCCAAAGAGTCTGTGGGAGAGGCTGGGCCTCTTTAATTACAGTCCTTGTTGGGGAGGCTGAACCTTGCTTAACTAGATATAGAAGGAGCCAAACAGCATGAAAAGACAGTTTGACAATTATGAAAAACTCAAAACATACCTAGTAATGAAAACTTATTTCCTTTCATTTTGTTTGTTTTTTGTTCTGTTTGTTTTTTTAAAATGGAGACAGGATTTCTCTGTAGACCAGGCTATCTTTAAACTCAGAAACATCTTCCTGCCTCTGCCTCCCGAGTGCTGGGATTAAAGGAGTATGCCACCACTGCCTGGCTTGGAAATTATTTCTTATGATGTCTTTATTTTCTTTAAAAGGTGATTTTAGCCAGCTGGTACCGGATTTATACCAAAATAATGGATTTGATTGGTATTCAAACCAAGATATGCTGGACAGTCACCCGAGGAGAAGGACTCAGTCCAATCGAAAGCTGCGAGGGTGAGCTCCTTTTCATGTTGTCTGGTCGTCTGTTGGCCTGCAGTAGACTTACTGCAATCTCAGTGATATAAGTAGCAGCCATTTTATTGTGTTCTTGGATTCTGCAAGTCGACAATTAGAGTAGGCTGGTTTGCTTCCATGGTCACAGGGTAATCACATGGCTGGGAAAAGTGAACTGACCAGGAAGCTATTTTGGTCATGTTTTGGTCTTTGGGTGGAATAGTTCAGGTATTCAGAGAATATTCAGGAATGTCTAGATCCCACTTTCCAGGGATTTTGAGCTTTTTTATAGCAAGGTACATGCACAAAGTAGCTATGCTCTTCCCAGGGTAGCTTCACTCCGGCCGATGGCTGTGGCTGCTGAAGCGATCTTCCCAGAGGCAGGGCTGTTGCGTCCGCCTTACTCTGCTGTAGCCCAGCCCACCCCGTTACCTCCCTAAGGTGTATCAGCAGGCTTGCAGCCCTGTCTGCAGACCGGCATAGCTGAGTAGTGCTGTTCTCATCACTGATCTGCATGCCTGTCCTGTTTTCATATGGGAACCAATGAAACCATTTATCTGGCAACCGTTTCACAGTGAGCACAGTTTCATGTAAATTGCCAGACTCATAACATAATTTGTGGCTAGAACATATGTTTTGTTTATTTTTAAAGGACTGGGCGATCCTGCTTGCTTTTATGTTGCTGTAATTTTTATGTTAAATGGATTAATGATGGCACTATTCTTCATATATGGCACATATTTAAGGTAAGATATCTTCGAATGTATTTGCAAAATATAATGTTATTAGTAATTATTGATAACTTATTGCTCAATTTTAATAGTGTTTTTGAAATACTTATGTAAACACATTTCAGATTGTTTTAGAGCAGTGATTCTCAACCTTCCTTGTGTTGTGACCCTTTAATACAGTTCCTCATATTGTAGTCATCCCCAAACCATAAAATTACATCACTATTACTTGAAAACTATAATTTTGCTACTGTTGTGAGTTATAATATAAATATCTGGTAAGAAACGACCCCCAAAGGGGCATATCTCACAGGCTGAGAACCATGTTTTAGAGACTTAAATAGGATATGGTAGGCGGATGTGGTAAGTGCTAATGGTTCACAGGCCTGTGACCATATGCAATATGCATCATTTTTATGAAATAGAAAAGTGTCACTTTTATCAGATGATAGTGATGTCCATTGCTTTGCTAGTGTTAAAGGGTAAGTGTACTCCACGCAGTCTGCCTGTCTTCATAGTTAAGCAGAGTTCTTGCAGTGGAAGTAATGATAGTCTTTAAAGGTCTTACGTTTGTATTTTCCTTTGCATTTTGATGATAAATTGCAATATGTGTATGCTTCTCTGAACTATTGTATTTCACTTGTGTGTATGTGCATGTGGGCCTATGTGAGTGCAAGCGTTTGGAGGTCAGAGGACCATGTTGAATGTCTTAGGTACTGCCAAACATTTGAGACTAGGTATTTTGCTGGTGATTCCCCAAGTAGGCTATGCTAGCAAACTGGCGAACCCTGGGAATCCGTCTGTCTCCTTTTCCTGAGAGCTAGGATGACAAGTGAGGATGACCCACCTTTCCTCATGGGTTGTAATGGATTGGGCAGAGGTCCTCACGTTTGCAAAGCAAGCACTTAATGCCTGAGCCATCTATCTCCTCAGCCGCTTGAGCTTGTATGACCTTGAGAAGATCTGAGACATTTCTGTCTACTGCTTGCTGACTGACTAGTGCAGGACTGAGTGCATATGAATGTGGTTTTCCACTTGAGTTAATGGAAAGGAGTTGGGCTCCTGTAGGGTCCTGTTATCTTCTTTGCATTTTCAGTTTAACGGCTTGAAGACCTATGTTTTTAGGTCGGAGTTTGAGGTCACAGCAGTTACTTGATAAGTGCTTATCAAATGGAGAAGCAACTAGGTCATATTGAAATATATTTGCAATTTATAGTTTTATAAATATATTTATAAATAAACATTAAATATATATCTGTAAATAAATTGTATTATATAATATAATTACATATGTATAATTATATACATTATATAAATGTAAAAATATAACCAGAAATATTATATAAATATTTTATATGTACTTATAGATATAAGTGCATCTATTATTTCTAAAATAAACATAAATATGTAGGTAAATATATTTATAAACACATAAGTATATATTTATGTAGATTTAAAATACAGACACTTTACTGTATTTAGGAGACAATTTAAGTAAGATAAAGCAAACATGGTTACTGTTAGGTGTCACAGATAGCTCTGCTTTTATTGTTGAAAGACTCTCAGCCTTGACTAGAGGAACACTCACAGTGATTTCTTACTGTGCTTGTTGTAACTTTTGTATCAAGGGCTAATGGGGTGATATCTGCAGAGAATAGAGGGTTCTGGTGCTGTTGAAGGGGTCTTAGTGGCACTGCCATGTGCAGCTTTCTTAATCTTCAGCCATACCTTTCCTGGTAAATAAACACTTCTCTGTATAGGAAGTGTGTGTTCAGTTGTTCAGTCAACACCTAAGATACATGTTCTTAAGAGTGTGGGCCATGACAGGATTGGAGCAGGCAGAGAGGCGAGCATGGTGGCCTAATGCGTATCAGTGGCAGCAGGAAAGGGAGGGATTCTGGGACCCTGAGGAGGGACAAGCTTGTTCTGACTAGCCCAGCCCTGAAGAGTAAGAGGGTTTAGATAGGTGGAACTATCCAGGAGTGCATCCCCCCGTGAGAGGCAGAAGCTGGAGCAGACAGCAAGCTGACAGTTTGACCTGAGGGTCCATGTTCCCCGTGGGCTCAGGGTCAACTGAAGCTGCAGCTGTGTGTGGGCTAGATAGGCCTCAGTGCAAGGCTGTTTCAGACTTACTCTCAGGTGAGTGAGGAAGTTAGCAGGTTAACAGACGGTGGGTCATGATTCAGGTTGAGTGACTCTTAGAAGATCCCTAAGTGCCATCTGTCCCCAGAGGCATTCAATGGACACTCAGCACTATAGGATACTAGAGTATACCACCTGCTAGGAGCTTTGAAATCAGTTTTATAGGTTGGCACTCCAGTTGTCCTCATGGAAAGAGTATTTTAGGGGCTGGGGAACCTTGCTTTTCAAGCCTGGAGACAGACGTTTCACCTAACCCCTCATGTATTGGTTGTTTCTCTGTGGCTGAGACAATATACCATGGAGAAAGCACTTACTGGGGTACCGTCTGTTCCGGCATGGAGGCATCCCAGCAGGTGGCAGGCATTGCAGAAGAAGCAGGCAGCTAAGAGAGCAAACTGGAAGGGAGGTGAACTATAGATTTTCAAAGTCCACCTCTACTCTCCAACAGGTTATCGGATCTCTCCAGGCATCACTGCCACTTGCGGCCAAGGTCTGAATTGTCTGAGCATATAGGGGACATTCTCACCCAAAGTGCTATACCACATGACACACAGCAACAGCCACGAAGAGCCAGGCATGGTGGCACACCCCAACCCTGGGAAGGCTGACACGGGTGGGTCCTGTGCTCCTTGGCCAGCCAACCTAGCACACTTAGCCAATTTCTAGGCTGGCGAGAGACCTTTTCTCAAATACCAAACAAAAATTATAGATAGCACCTGAAGACTTACCCGAGGCTGTCCCACCTCAGAGGTTGTCCGCTGTCCTTTAATGCAGGTACACACACACACACACACACACACACGCACACACACACGCACACGCACATGCACACACACGCACATGCACACACATGCACGCATGCACGCACACACGCACACGCACATGCACACACGCACGAGCACACACACGCACACACACACGCACACGCACACGCACGCACACGCACATGCACACACACACACAAAGGCATTCCTGAAGATGTTTTACAGCAAATGCTAGCCTGTACCATCTCCAGGAGTATCAGTATTCCACGTCCATGTGTGCTGGGTTATACTGTGATGCTTTCCCTGTCTGCAGTTGCCGTCTTTCGAGGTCTACATTACATCTATGCTGGTGGCGAGGGAGCAGCTTAGGTTCAGAGCATCAGAACACCTTCTTCTCCTAGGGTCAAGGCCTCCAGCTTATTTCAGCACCGCCTCCTTCACGGCCTTTGACCTCTCGTGTGCTGCCTGAGCTTGGTGCCCATCCGTTGCCTGCGTTACCAGTATACACTCATTTTCCAGCTCTGTCTTCGCTGCTTGTGTAACCACAAACTAGAGGCCATGTTGCCTGTCCCCACAGATGCCAATAAGCCAAGCTAGGAATTACCCTTTAAATTGCACAGATCTGGGAAGGCAGAAGAACAGCATCCTAGAAACTACATTCCATCCTGTCTCCTGACCCCAGGTTCTAGGGTATGACAACAGGGGCTATCCATCATTCCACAGTTAGCCTTGTCTCTGAGGTTCCTGGCATTTCTGCTTCTGGTTACCCGCCCTCCACTTTCCCCTCTTATGGCCTCTCTCTGTGCAGTGGCATTTGGATGCCCCCAAGGCCACTAAGCCTTGAGCATCACTTGGTTAGAAGCTGCTTGGAACAAACAAGCCCCTAGTCAGTCTCTCCTCGCTCTCTCCCTCCCTCCCTCCCCATTCTGTGTAGATTCCTCCCTGCAATTTGAAGTCCAGTATATCCTGTCATTTTTAGTAAGCCTCAAGTAGATTTGTCAGCTTGCCACCTTACGCAAAGGTGTCTCTGAGGATAACTAGAAAACGAGCCCAGTTTCTCTGCTCACAATCTCAACACCACCAACACAGAGGCTTCTTTGGCAAGTCTTGTTGTTCACTTTGGCTGGATGGCTGCGGGTGCAAGTTTGATGTCCTGCTGGTTAAACTGGAGGAAATGTGCTTGTGTTGCTGGGTAAGTCTACAGTGTTGCAGTATGGGGTGCAGTCATGTAGGGTGGAGTGTGGAGAGCAGTGCAGTGCTGCTCTCCCGTCCTCATGAACCTTCTTTCTCTGCTAGGTGACTGGAAGCTTCCTAAACTCAGGACTTCTTGTCATTTAATGGAAGCAGTGTCCTGTAGGGAAGATTGAGTCACTGCTGTCAACTTGCGCTTTGACCACTTTCCCGTTCCTGGATCTTGGAGGTTGAGAATAAAAACTCCTAACCCTCAACTCTGCCTTCAACTCCTGTGACCAGCTCCCATTCCTAAGCTGTCTAGGGCCACCAAGCTGGTTTTTAGATGAAGCTGAGGTTTAGATAATATTAAATAATTACTTTATTGGAATTTGAATGTAGACAGAGCTTCAGAGTGTGTGCTCTGAATTTTAAATGTTCCTTCTATAGGAATTAAATTATCCATAGCTTTATTTAATTTATTATTTACATGTGCTGAGTAATGAAGGCAAAAGAACTGTTTATTCTATTTTCAAGGAGAGTGCTATTTTATTTTTAAAAAGTTTCACCTAAGGTAAGGAAGGCTGAGTGGCGTTCAGAAGGGTCCAGACTTTGTGTGCCCTCCCGCCTCACAGTTCATTCCTACGTCTCCACAGTCCTAGGCCTGAGGTGTTGTTAGGCAGACAGGCCTTCCTAACCCACGTGATACCTGCAGGCCCACCCTTTGAGTACTGACATGTATCCAGTTCGTCTGCCTCTCGTCTGCTCTGTTCTCAGTGCCACGCAGGGCTTGTGATCATGGGAGCCTTTCTCTGGTTGACTTCTTTTCTTGGTGTCATTGTATTGACTTTCTACCTACAGCACAAACTGGAAGAGAAGCAGCCATGCTGGCTGCAGTACATTTGTGACCTTACAGGTCCCTGTGATGTGCCCAGCCCAGGTTCAGTCTCTAGTGTTTCTCACTCAGCCACGACTCTGGAGTTTTAGTGTTTTAGTTTCAGTGTTTGCCGCAGTCTGTTTCACAGATAGCTTTTCTTGTAGTGGTTTTTAGACCAAAAGTAACAAAACCTTTCAAGTTTTTTTCAGGGTGGTGGTGATAGGAATATTGTTCAATACCATCTGACAGGAATATCTGTTCAGTGCCATCTGGGACTCTCCTGTGCCTGTGCTTCTCAGTCACTTGCATGTCAGAGCAGCGGGCGTCCCTGTATCTCCTAACATCCCTGTATCTCCTAACATCCCTGTATCTCCTAACATCCCTGTATCTCCTAACATCCCTGTATCTCCTAACATCCCCGTATCTCCTCTCCTAACATCTCCTGTATCTCCTAACGATCCCGTATCTCCTAACATCCCTGTATCTCCTAACATCCCTGTATCTCCTAACATCCCTGTATCTCCTAACATCCCTGTATCTCCTAACATCCTTGTATCTCCTAACATCCCTGTATCTCCTAACATCCCTGTATCTCCTAACATCCCTGTATCTCCTAACATCCCTGTATCTCCTAACATCCCTGTATCTCCTAACGACCCTGTATCTCCTAACATCCCTGTATCTCCTAACATCCCTGTATCTCCTAACATCCCTGTATCTCCTAACATCCCTGTATCTCCTAACATCCCTGTATCTCCTAACAACCTGGTGCTGAGGGATGTGTACCTGATGTGGTAGTCATTGCACACTGAGTGTCCCTGACCTGACCAGAGAGATTCTAGATTTGGCTTTTATATCTTAGAGTATTTGCATAAACATGTAAGGTGGCATCTTTGAATGCCGCCAAAATCTAAAAGTGAAACTCATTGTGTAAAATATTGCTTATTATTTTGATCTCTCTGGTTTTCTATATTCTGATTAATCCTCCAATTTTACAACCGAACTCTTAAGTTCATATATTTTTACCTTTTATTTCAGCACCTGGCACCTCTGTGTTTCTTTTCTAGAGACCCTCTGTTTGCTTGCATTAGGTGGCCATCTCTAGACTGCCTCCCCTCGTCTGTGTGTCACAGCCTAGGCTACCCACAGGATCCACCGTCCTGAGAGTTGTCACCTTTGCATTTGTCCTCAGTTGGAATTCTGTAGTGGCCTCCTCTTATATATCCTTTATTTCGGAGAATCACATTCTCTTGTCATTTGCAAACAAGAAATTCTAGAGATCATTTTAAAATAAATGTCTTGCAGATTTGAATATTTCTTAATGTATGTATGTATGTATTTATTTATTTATTTATACTCTATTGCTGTTTGCCTTGTTCCAGATTCTGTCTTTCCTTAGACATTGAAGGCTTGTTTTGCTTTTTTCTCAGCTTTGTTGTGTAATACTGTTTCAGGGAAGATATAGACAATGTACTCACCTTGGATAGGGAACTGGCAGACTAACACCTAAAGATTCCACCGAAATCAGCTTGCTAAACCACTGAGTTTGATTGCAGTTACTTACAGGAATAAGGGTGAGGGGTACTTAAAGGAGTAGAAACGACGCAAAGACAGCTGCTTTGCCATGGCTCCCACAAGCATGGGTGACAGCTCATAACGCTGGGAACTTGGAGCACACTGCACAGCCTGCACACAGCACAGCATACTAGAGAATATCCTTTCCAGGTAGCTCAGCTGGTCTGCTTCTCCCAGGCAGCTTATCTGAACTGCCTTTTCAGGGGATCTCAACTTGCCTCTCAGTTATATGTATTTGGGGAGGGGGGGCACCTAGTGAATTTGATGAGTTTCAGGGACTTCCTGAAGTCTTTCAGTTTACTTTCTGGGCTTAATGAGCTTCTCTACAGGATGGAGTGTTTTACCTCCTTTAGATATTCTGTGTCCAAGGTGGAGGTTTTTATCTTGGCCAAAATTGCCGCACAGCAGGGATGCATGCTATCAGTTCCTTCTGACCCCCCTCCCAGTTTGTTCCCTTTGTATCCGTCTTTAAAAGTCTCAGTGTAGCAGATGACAGTTTATTCTGTATGTGGCATTCTGGGCCCTTCATCTTGGACAATGACTCTCCTTAGTCTGCATGAACACTTTGTCTGGTTTGTTGTTTCCCCTCTTGCTTTTAAAGTGAGTTTGTTTGAATATAAGAATTTTTTGAAAATAAAATTTTAGGATTGTTTTTATCTCCCATTCTATCGGTTATACTTTCTGTTCCTTAGTAAACTTTCAACTTTTTAAAGAATCTGGATTTACAATTTTCTTCTGACTGTGCATGTGCGTGTGTGTGTGTGTGTGTGTGTGTGTGTGTGTGTGTGTGTGTGTGTGTGTGTTGTTTCTTATGGTTGATTTCCCCTTGAATTGTAGTTCCTCGTTTTCTAAGTAGAGTGCAGCAGGAGGCTGGTGATCCTTAGTGCAGCAGGAGCCTGGTGATCCTTAGTGCAGCAGGAGGCTGGTGATCCTTAGTGCAGCAGGAGCCTGGTGATCCTTAGTGCAGCAGGAGCCTGGGATCCTCAGTGCAGCAGGAGGCTGGTGATCCTCAGTGCAGCAGTTACAGTTTGGATGTAGAGAGCTTTTAGAGCTGGAGAAGATGATTCTGTTAAGGGAGTGGGACTTTCGACCAGCAGACACCGTGAGTCTGGAAAGCTGTCTGTAGAGGAGATCCAGACTCTTCTGCATGCACCTCTTTTGTGCCTCAGCAGTGTCTGCATGTGGAGAGCAAGCGGCAAGGAGAAACTTGGAATCGTAACCGTTTTCCTTCCTGCATGAGTGTGGTCTGTGGACAGGATACCTGTATAGTGCTGCCATCCACACAAAACAATGACACTGAGTGTGCGCACTGCCCAGGCAGCGCATGCTCTCCTGGTCCTCTTTTTGCCTTCACGCCGTGTGCTGAGCTAGCTTTCTTAGAACTGATGTATTTTTTTTTTTTCTCATGCATTTCTGTCCATTTCATATCTGCTGACTAGGGTTCCTGAGGCCACTGTGATCTGTCTCTGATGCGCTCCTCCTCTTTCTTGTGTCGTCTCAACTCTCCACTGTTTCTTTGGTTTTTGTAGCTGGAGTTAGTCAGCAAAAAGTGCCCTTTCGTCAGCACATGTCCCCGGCAGGCTTCAGAGCGTAGCGTGTGTGTCATTTGCCCTTCTCTCCTTCCAGCCTCCTTGGTCACTGAAGGTCAAAGTGGCTCTATGGTAGCAGAGAAACTTTTTCAACACGATTTTATTTCTAGATGTGTTCGAGAAGTCCCCAGGGCCTGGAAGACTTATCTGTACTCATCTCCCCCTTACTTCTGAAGTGAGCAGTCATTACAGTCTCGTGTCTCCATGATCCGGCTCCAGGTCCTGATGAGCTGTTCTTTTGAGGCTCTGTGGTAGAATGAAATGCTCCTTATTATCAGTGTCTCAGTGCCACACTGCTTCCTGCCTGCTAACTTTCTCTACTCTATACCTGTCCTGTTGTGCAGTTGTATGTGGTATTTTCTACTTCTCACCTTACCTTAATGCAGGCATTCACTGCTCGCCCACACAGAAGTTGGTAAAGTGTGTCTTAAATAGGCTGTGTTGCACCGTCTGAACCTTGGCCAGTTATGTACTTCGCTGAATGTTCTAGTAATTTGGCCTGCTGTCACATCTTTCGTCCAACCCATGTGGTTTAACAGTTGTATATGAATATTTAACGATAAGTATTTCACTTTGGTATGCATAAAGTGATGAACGTTGTTGTTAGAAAATACTATCATCTTTTCTCCAAATTCTTTCCCTGGTATGACTTTCCCTGTCTTAGCAAATGACACTTCGTTCATAGTAATGCCTATGCCTATTCCTGGGAGGTACCTCTGGCTTTCTTTCCTCTGCCCTTGGCTCTAATCCGAATGGGTCAGAGCATCTCAAGTCCATGCACGTTCCTCTCCATCACTGTCATTCCACACACGAAGCCTCAGAACACTGGCTGCCCAGCTAATGCATCAGCCTTGCCCTCACCACACTCTCACAGACACTGTATTCCATGTGGGCATTGAGGCTGCCTGAGACATGGCAGACAAGTGCAGATATTTGAACATGTGCTGATGTTTAGATTGGCATTGAGACATAGAATGGTAGACACGTTTTGGGAACACAGAGGTGGCTTGTGCAGTTCATTTATGAAGAGTTTTGTGGACAGTGGCCACCTGAGCACATTTTTATGTGTAGAGAAAGGTGACAAGCCTGGGAAAAGGAGGCCGTGAGGCTGTAGCCCTCTGCCTGGTGGAGGATGGCAGCCTGGCCTACTGTGTGGGAGAGCTATAAAGGAAGTGTGTAGACTGCAGACATTGGCAGGCAAAGCTGGGGAGTCTCCGGGGAAGCAACCACACCAAAGACATGGTGGTTCCAGCAGTTGCAGGAGGAAGCCCCTGTCAAGAGGCTGCTGGGCAGCACAGTGAGAGCTCCCCTGAGGAGGGCACAGTGGAAAGGCCTCTAGTGTGCAGAGACTCCACTGACCACATACTGTTGACCATGAATTGGCACCTACGTCTGGGCAAGTGGCTAGGGACAACATTGGCATGTTTGACAGCAAGCATGGCAAGCCAGAGAACACCGCAGGCTGCTGGATGGGTGCCATACATGCACGTGTCTATGTCAGCTGCCATTCCTGAGGGTCTGCCATGGCAAGGCTTGGTCTGGTAAGTGTGTGGTTCCTGTCAGGTGATAGGGAGGTTTGGTTAAATGCCTGCAGACACAGTTAAAGCAGCGACATTAACTAGTTATAAGATAAGCTGGAGACCTGGACAGGGCCAAGCAGAGAATACTTTTTAAAACCCTATTTAGTTGTTATTTCCATCCCTGTCTTTACTTTTTTCTCCTTTTAAAATCATTATTATTGTGTACATATGTGCACATGACATGTAACGCCATGGTTCGAGAAAGGAGGAAACCCATTGAGTTGCCTCTCTGCTCTTACCTTTGTGTGAGTTCAAAAGTTTGAACTCAGGTTACCATGCTTGAGAGGCAAGAGCCCTCTCCCTGGCCAGCTCTTCTCTGTATTTATGATTCCATTGAGTTCCATCACTGTAGGGAGAAGGCTTTCCACTCAAGCCTAGCTGCTGTTTTCTTCACTAGGCCAGCAAGAAGTCAGAGACTTAGTTCCCACACTTGGACTGAAGATTCTCTATTTAGCTTCCACAGTTGTTTCTTTCCTATGTACTCAGTGTTTATATAAGAAAACTTATTCCACATGTTATTTACTATAGCTTTGAAACCCTGAATGTGTTTTTCTTTTCTCCAAATACTATATTTTGTATGTAGTACTACAGAGAACAAATTAACATTTGTTATCATAGGATTAATAAAATCCATTAAAATTTGAGAATCAATTTCAGTTTTTAGAAATCGAAGAGTAAGAAAGATTATAGAATTATTCAATTTCAGAACTAGGAGTTATTTTTAATGGATATTTTAAATTTTAAGCTTTAATGCCCTGCCTTAATTTTCTATCTAAAATCATTGAGGCTCAAAGGGTAATTAAAGAGGCCAGGTAGACTTCTCAGTCCATAAAGTGCTTACTTGCACAAGCACGATGACCTGAACTCAGGCTCTGTAAAAAGTCATGCAGTACAGCAGCACACATCCGTAATCCCCAGTGCTCGGGAGGTGGACATGGATGTCTGGGGCTCACTGGCCAGCTAGTCTGCTAAGCTCCAGGGTCACTGAGAGATCCTGTTTCAAAACAGGAAGGTGGAGAGTCACAAAAGAAGATACCTAATGTCGACCACTAATCACTCTCACACACACACACACACACACACACACACACACACACAAACACACACACACACACACACACCACATAGACCACATAAGAAAAGGTGAGTAAAGTCTATTGAGTGGAGACGACAGATGTTCAGGAAGCTTAGCACATTTTATAAATTTGCACAGTGGTGGTTTTCATGCTCTTGATGGTTAGTGATATTGCAAAAGAGGAAAACTGAGACCTCAACTGTAATAGGGAAAATTAAATAAGTTTAAATATCTTAATTACCACATCTTTACTGGTTAGCAAAGTAACATTTTTGTGGCAGATCAGAATCATAGCTTAGTATTAGGGACACTAATTTTGATTTTTGTTTTTGCAAGTCACATCATTAAATAGCGATTGCAACTCAAATTGTTCCTTATAGACAAGCCAGCTCTACTCCACCACCCAGCTTGGCACATTGTGAAAGTGGGTCAGAAAAACCTGCCTCCCCGGGTAGCTAGGCACAGAAGACAGAAGGTGTGGGACTGGAACCTGTACTGTGCAGTTTAGTGAGAGAGATGTGTCTTTTGGAGAGCGCCCAGTCCCCGAGCCTCCAGCCTCGGGCTGGTAACAGCTGGGAAGGGTAAACAGCTATGGCAGTACCAGCCCGAGATTGGTCAGCCTTTGCACCTCTTTCCTGTTTTGTCTCCCTCTGCTTTTTCATTAAGAAAAACTAAAGTTAGAAAAGTTTAGCTTGGTTTCTGATTTGCTCAAAGGAAATCTTAAAAAGGGAATTTTTAAAATTCTTAAATGTTTCTTTTTGTTTTATGTGTTTTACTATAATCAGAGAAAGAGTTGTCTCCAGGGCCCATTGCTATAGGAACATAAGAAATAACATACTCTCTGTACAGTCAGACTACTGTGTATTTTTTATAAAATTGAGCATTTTGGCTGTCTACATCACATCTTCGGCATGTTTTCCTTGGCTTATGTGACCTGGCACATTCTAAATGTGTGAAAACAACCAACACGGTCAGATTTCACACATTCTCTGTGTTTATGGAAGGATTATCTTTAGTACTTGACTGATTCGATGTTCACAAAACTTTCTTTGGCATGATATAATTAAAATTAAATAAACGGTGAGTGGCGTCTTTAGTGATTTAACAGGCAGAACAGTCTATCACAAATTGTATATAAGCTCAGTGCCATTCTGATGAAAAACAACATTTGTTTTGAAAAGGGGGCTGTTAGCTCATACTCTGCAGAATGAGTTGCTGAGGATCACAGAAAACTGTCTCTATGAGTGGCTGGGCGTGGGGAGTTCTCCTTAGGCATAGTAAAGTAACCAGAATCTTACAGGATAAAAATGGTGCCATGTGACAGAAAGAATTACAGAATTAAATCAATTGATGCAATGGAAAAGGTTGTAGATTGTAGGAAATTACTGTTTGAGACAGCCTGGGTTGCATTTCTCTGAGAAAGGAAGGATTTCTTGCTTGGTATTTTGGCATGAATGGTGACTTTGAAGAGAATAGATTAGAGCTCTCCAGATAAAAGATCTAAGTGGGAACACGTGGTACTTGAAATTTTAGGTAGCTATCTATAAATTTTTAAATGGAAAGAACCTTCATGGACAGGGCAGGCCATGAAGAACAAATAAAATTATTAACATACTTACCCACATAATATTTTTCGAGTTCTAACTGAATTACACTATGAATTACGTCAGTGTACTTTGCGACACATATGACAGACAGCCATTTGATCCCCACAGTCTTTAAGCAGAGAAGCACACAGTCAGAACATGAGTACTTATGGGCAGCTCATGGAAGAAATACGTGCATTTCATGAGAACAGTACAGTAGTCTTCCATACAAACAAGGAGGGAAATATAAGTTCAGATGACAGTGTGGGCTCGGGCTCTGCCTCTGGAGTGAGTGACCAGGCGCTTAGCAACATGGGTCACTCTGGTCTCCTGGGGGAAGAGACACAGGAGCATGTGCATTCCCAAGATGTAAACATGCAACCTAGCAAGAGGCTGAAAATATCTGCACACCCATTAAGAAGAAATGTAGGAATTGCTGTGCTCGGAGACTGTGCAATAGTTAAAGATGTCTTTGGTAACAAGTAATGATTAAAAATAATAATAATAAAGTAGAAAAGAGCAAATATCAAGTAGATGTGAATGGCACAGACTAGAACGTGTATGATTATAGAGAATGGTTTAGAAGGAGACCCATGCAAAATGCCACTGACTTTCTTAAATGATGTCTCTCAGTCCCCCATCCCCTAAACCCAGGAGTATGCATATTTTGTGGGTGGTAATTAAAGTTGTTGTTTTTGTTTTTCTGACACCAGATATTCTTGTGTAGCTAAGCCTGGCCTTGAACTCCTGCTCTTCCTGTCTGTGTCTCAAGAGTTGGGTCATGGGCATTTCTCATCTCAGTCAGGTGTAAGTTCTTTTGACCAGTGATAGTTTGGAAGAAATCAAGCATTTTATAAACAAGCTCAGGAGAGGTCTTTTGTGACAAAGCCGTCTGTGTCGGTGGCAGGTTATCGTGGTACTTTGTTTTAAGGTTCAGATAAGGATTGACCTACCTTTCTGACAGGCAGTGAGTTACATTTTCCTACCCTCTTTTGCAGTGGCAGCCGATTGGGAGGCCTGGTCACAGTGCTGTGCTTCTTTTTCAATCATGGAGAGGTAAGTAGTCAGAATCACTACTGGAATACCAGCTGCTTCTGATTCATTTCCTTACATTTAATCTGTAATGGTGGTTCTTAAACATTCGATCCAGTTATTTTGACCCAAATTTAAATGCTAGTGGTCTCTTAGGTGACAGAGTCTTACTGATTTGAGCAAGCAGTCTGATTTTAAAGCCAGTGATTCTTATGTTAGGGTTAAATATCCTATGAAGACTATTTGACAAACCTATAAATATGTAACTATCCAAGGCTGTGCAAAGATAGCACCATTGTCAAGTGCATTGTCTCTGAATCTATGCTGCCTGGGTTCAAACCCTAGCTTTTCCATTTATTATCTGTGACACCTAGGCAAGTCAGTTAATCTGTCTGTGCATTCCTCTGCTTTTAGATGGGGTCATGATGTTATTTATGTCATAGAGTTATTACATAAATCAGATGATCCCATATGCTCAATTGGTAGTTTTATTAATCACTAATAGTTTTCAGATGAAATTCTAATAAATCCATATTTTCACTTCATTCCTTCTCCTGAGTTAATGATACTTTCAATGACCTTTCTAGTGACATGTCTGTCTAGACTTCTCACGGAAATGTTTGCAGGGGAAAGAAAATGACATGTGAGATGTCTCCATCTTTTCTCTTCCTGCCCGGAGTATCTCCAGTCTTTGAACACACACAGGTTTGAAGCCTGAGGAACGAGACACAGAGTGGCCTTGACTTAGAGTGTTTGAGTGTGACCGCGGCAGCAACCGTGCACTGCTACAGTTTGGGTTTGGGCCAGTGGTGAGAAGGAGGGCTTCGCCTTTTTCCTGACTGGATTCCGCACATTGTAATAGCCCGGACCATGGGATGTTTTAAAGCTGGTTCTGAGAATGGTGTGTGGAATGGTAAATGACTGCTGACTAATGGAGAAAGGAGCGTTGTATGGTAAGAGGAGGATGCTGGGGCTTAGGCTATTGAATGTGGAGGTCCCGGAGAAAGGCACTGTTGTTGAGCACAGAGGGCCGTTGTGCCCCTCATGGTGTCCTGGGTTATTAGTTCTCTTCCTTACAGTTTCCTTACATTCATTCCAAGTAGTAGGAACATTGTTTCTTAAAATCTTCAATTCTAAAAAGATTAGTTGATTTTTTTAGGTTGTTTTTTTTTTCCTCTTGACATTTTTTACCAGTTTATTCAAAATATGTTTAGTTAGATACCATTTTCTTTGGAAAAGGTACCTAGTAATGTTTGTAGAACATTGCATTGTGAAACAAATTGTATTGTTCATTCTGTGAGTCTTTAGGGATGCGTACAGCATAGCATTCACGTGACGGCACTGGACAGCCTTTAGATGTGTGCTCTGTGGATGGGGTGTGGGCTCAGCGACTTCGGGAGCCTGGACCTGCTGAGCCGTCTTCTGCCCCAGCACTTAACTTCCTTCGAAGAGATATTTATTCACATGCCAAAATACAGATGTATCTTGTCAGTTGCTTTAAGTTCTATTTTCACGAGCTAGTTGTCTTAGTAGTGGATCTAAGGTAATATTTGGTGTACTGTAAAAATTTTTCCCACAGGTGATAGTACAAAGAAATGTTTGCCTTGATGGAAGAACTGTTCTGTTCATAAGGCAAGGGGCATTGCTCGAGGGTAGACGTACTTTCCTGGTATTCTCAAAACACTGGGTTTGTTCCCCAGTTGCCCAAAATAATATCCAGTACGAATGGATCAATACAATTTTGAAAAATAATTTGAAACCCTTAAACTCTGAATCATGTGAAAATGGAACAGAGCTTTTCAGTATCATGAGTGGCCATGGAGAGGACCTGCATTCCAGGATAAATCAGGGGGAGGGGCTTGCGTCTTATTGTTTATTATGTCATTGTGGGACACTAAGACGAGGAAAGTCAGTAACTTCGCTGTTTGTCAAGTGTTTCCTTGTCGTAAGACCAAAACTTTGTGCTCTAGGTTAATGGTGCTGTGTACTTGTGGAAAAGAATGGATACTGGGGATGCTCACCCCTAGACGGACGTGCATAGCATATCCTCCCCAGTGAGACTCGGGGTCTGCCAGAGAGAGCAGGTAGAAAGGCTGGAAGAGCTGGAGGTTGTGGTTAACATCAAGGAAATAGTATTTTTCACCCACTGCAGCGTAGTTGCATGTGTGAGCTCAGTGATTATGACAGCAGGTACAAGACCCCTGCAAGCTACAACCTGACAGACTCCCAGCGTAGAGTGGAGAAGGTGGGCAACAAATCCCACCGTTGGCAGAGGAGCTTCAGGGAGAGGGAGCATCAGGATTTTGATGACATGACTCTCTGGTAGGTAGGCCATGTCCACAGGGCAGGCCCCAGTCCCAAAACAATCCAAGCACAAACTGGACTTGACTCTCGGTGGCGGGCCTCTAAGTTGGGGGAGTAGGGGAAGTGCAGTTACAGAGGTGAAGGAGGAGAAGATGTTCAAAATACATAAAAATGGTGTTTAAACAAAAGATGGTGGAGCCCAGGTTGTAGGAGGACACTGTGAAAGTCAGAAGATGAGAATAGTTCAGGGTTACAGAGAATAGTTACAGGGTTATAATCCATAGTTATAGTTATGGATTCCATGTTGAACAGAGACAGTGGGAAAAGCCAAGTGTCACAAGTGCCCATGTTGGCATTCTCCTGGCAAGGTAGTTACCACAGGTTAAAGCTGGATAAATAAATACCATAGAAAGATCTTAGAATGGGAAAGAAAAATCTCAGCCACTAGGAAAGGAAAATGGCAAACGGAAAGAAGCAGCACTTGAGGATGTAGGGAAAGTGAGCTTACACAGTGTTCATAATAAGCCACTGAAGGAAAACAAAAATGCTTCTCTTAACTGATTTGTCAGAAGCCTCTGTAAACAAAAGAAATTGGGGTGGGGTGGGGGATGGAGAGAGAACAAAGGACTCCTCTGTATAGGGCTGGAGGCTATAGCTTATGATGGGGTACTTGCCTAGCATCTGCAAGGGCCTTAATTCAGTCCCTAGCACCACAAGGAACAAAATAAAATCAACTAGTACTGTATGCTCTTCAACATTGTGTGTGTGTGCGTGTGTGCGTGTGTGCGTGTGTGTGTGTGTGTGTGTGTGTGAGAGAGAGAGAGAGAGAGAGAGAGAGAGAGAGAGAGTGTTCTCGTGGAGGCCAATGGACATCGGATCTGGGAGCTGGAGTTAATGCAGAGGCAGTTGTGGATCTCTGCCGTGGGTCTGGGAACTAAGCTGCTGGCCTGTGTAAGAGGAGCACCTGCTCTTAACTGCTCAGCCATTGCTCCAGCCTCACTGCTTTAAACTGTAATGTTAGAAATTCCTTATTCTGTGAAATAGGATCGCTTAGCTTTTTCCACAGAGACTTAAAAATTACTATGTATGATAAATGTTTTATACAAAAATACTGTTAGGAATGTATTCACATATAAATGAAAAGCCTTTGAAATTTTCAAAATTTCACTTTAGAAAAGGAAGTGAAGGTAGATGGAAATAGTGTCTTGAAGGCCAGGTCTAATTAACCCTTTAAAACCACCACAGCATATTTATCCATGCTCGCTTCTTAAATACACTTACCTATTTTTGAGAACTTCAATATCTAACATGCATTCTTCTTTCCTTTCTCACCCATTCAAATCCTCTTGTGTCCTTCTCACTTATAATGTGTAATTACATTGGTGTGTGTGTGTTACACTGTGTGTTTCTGTGTTTGAATACACACATATGGAGTCCATTTAGCATTGTTTATATTAGACAAACTGCTTGTATGTTCATCTGTGCAGGAAATGGTCTCTTTCTGTTTTAGGAGCTACTGGTCAGGTGTTGTGCTTCATATTGGGGTGGGACAACATGCACGTCACTTGGCTTGTCACTATGCTTGTCTCATCTCAGGCAACCACAGTGTTGACATTTCTTAGGTGCATTTTCTCTGTCATGTCTAGGAGATACTACTTAGAAGTAGTCCTCCCAGGCCTTTGGTTCTTCAAGTCTTTCTGTCCCCTCTTCTATGAGTTTTCATGAGTCTGAGGTGTAGGGGTCGTACTGCAGATCTCTCAGTTGGGGTTGGGTATCCCACAGTCATTTAACTCTGCAGTTTGATCAATTGAGGGTCTCTGTAACCATCCCCATTTGTTCTGTAAAGAGGCTCTGTGGTGGCGAGAGCTCCACTTAGCCTTCTGGCGTAAGGATAAGACTGTAGAATAGTTAGAAGTTATATTGGTTTAGGAAAATGGCAGCAGTAGGTTCTCTTCTCAGGTCTGTGACCTTTCCAGCCTAGGTAGTTGGCTAGATTTATGTTATTAGTTCCCTCCTGTTTAGCAGGCCAAGTCTAATTTGCTAGCTGCTGTTTATAGCCAAGATAAAAGTGGCCGTGTTGCACCATTGTGGACATCTGTCCTCCCAGCATTGTGCTGGCTATGGGCTTTTCAGCTGGCTAGGACCGCTAATGGCTTCTCTTCCTCAACAGCCTATATATCACCTTCTGATACTGTGGAACCAATCCTCAGGGAGGAGGCTGACAGTCCAGTTGCATCACAGTTCTCCAAAACTTTTGTCCAAAGTTTGTGGTGTCTTTGTCAATAGGGTCTACCTTCAAGTTCTGGAAGGCAACCAAAGGCAATGGAAATAAATGGCCATACTGGAGACTCCTTAATCCTCTGCTCAACAAAGTGCAGGGAAGCTTCCTGTACATGGGGTTCCGGGGTTTTATTAGGTATTAGGGCTAACATCATCACCCCATGTGGCATAATTGCATCACACACACACACACACACACACACACACACACACAGAGGCTTGTATACACACAAACATTAAGTTTGCTTATAAAATGTTTTCCCTGTGACTTTTGCAAACATTCTTAGTGTTACCTCTCCTTATCTGTGCTCTATATTCCCATCACTTCCTCTGTAGTCCCTGCCTCCTACCATCCCATCTCTAGAGCTCTCCCTTGCTTCTTCACACACACACTTGGAGCTAAGAGAGGACACATGGTCTCTGTGGTCTGGTGACCTCACTCAGTGCAGTATTGCCTAGTTCTATCCATTTACTTGCTAATTTTATTTAATTTTCTTTGCAACTGAACAGAATTCTAGTGCATATGTCCCATACTTTGATGATTCATCCATCAGGTGAAGGGTTGGCTTGTTTCCATTTCCTGCCTATTTTGACGAGGGCAGCAGAGAACATGGGCAAGCAGGTATCTCTGGAGTGGAATATTGAGTCTCTTGGATATTGTTAACTGGACTAAGATTAAAATACAAATCCACATGAGACTAATTACTTATTGGCATGATTATCTTGCTTATATAAAATTTGAAAACAGTTCTTAGAACACTGAAAACAATTTTGATAATCTTCCCAATATTTTTTCTAGCAGGAAATTATAATATCCCAGTGTGCATTAAATGGAACCACTAAAGATTTATTAACTCATGGTTACTAAGCAGATAGATTGATTAACTTTCAGTGTATTTTTAATTGAAAAATAATAATTATATGATCTGTGTATACATTGTAGATTATTAGTCAAAATAATTACTAACATTTTGTGATTAACGATATTAAAAGTATTCTTAGAGACATTTTAAATCCATAGTGTGCTGTTCACTGTGGTTACACCAGTACAGTAGAGCACTGACATTCTTCAAGTCTGATTGAGGCTTTGATCTGAATTTTCCCTTTCCCCACACCCCATCTCCTTTCCTACCCTGAATCTTAGGAAGCACCATTTTATTTTTTCATTTCTCTGAGTATAACTTTTTGTATTTCCTATATAAGTAAGATCCTGTTAACCTTTGCTTTCATTTACCAATTTTTCTTAAAATTCTTTTAAAAATTTTATTGTGTGTGTATGTGTGTGTGGTGTGATGTGTGTGTGTGTGTGTGTGAGAGAGAGAGAGAGAGAGAGAGAGAGAGAGAGAGAGAGAGAGAGAGAGATTGTATTAGTTTATGTGTGTGAGTATGTGGTGTGTGTGTGTTCACACTACATACACTACGTGAGAGTCAGAAGGAAGTGTAGGAGTTGATTGCTTTTCTCCTTCCCGTGTGGGTTCTGGTGTGAGCTCAGGCCTGGGCCGTGGCCCGCTGAGCCATCTCATTAGCTCTTCCTTTACCATTTTCACGCTTGCTTTCTCTTACTGTTGTGTATGTGCCTTCCCCAGACAGGCATTGCCTTGTTTTACATGGCTATGAGATTTGTGCTTTATAGCATCTGCCTTAAACACAGTGGTTGGTATATGTTGCCTAGAAGCTGCTACGTCACAATGACCTGACTTTCCTCATATTTAAGAAATTCAGTGATAACATATTGCACACTCAAATTTCCATAGTTATTCCAGGCAATTCCTTTGTGCTTTTGTTTTGGATACAGAATTTGATTAAGGACCACACATGGTTTTTAGTTATCATTTTATCTAGAATGCTTCTTCTAGAGTGGTCCTCCATCTGTTTGACAGGATAGACATTAGAATTTGGGCCTCTATTTGGTACGGACTCCATGATTTGTACCTGTCTCTTTCCTCACCAGTGGGCATTGATTTGACAGGTTTTGAAGACTGTAGCAGACAGTGTATATCATTTTTATTGCGAGATATTGAGAGGCTTGTGAGACCAGTTTGCCACATTATTGGATTTCTTCAGTCAGTCCCATGGGGCAGGTGGTGGAAGTCAGGTTTGTCTGTTGAAAAGATGCTTTTGTTCCTTGGCATGCTACTAAGTGTTTTGTGTCCTGATACTTTGAGATTTAGAATGTCTTATTTCCTTGAAGCATGTTACCAAATGCTCATATCCATTGATGATTATTCCCTGAATCATTTAATCTGTTGGCCTTTGATAGTGGCAGTTTCCGAATTCTCTTATTTTATCTATGTTTAATAATCGTTCTATAAGGACATAATCTTACTTTCTTTTTATATACACATGGGTTCTTTTATATGTAGTGTTCTATAATCTGGGCATTGTAATTCTTGATGTTCAAATCACTGCCAGTCCAATAGTAGTCTTGACCATAAATGGTACATAATTTACACATATTAATGTCATATACGGTGTCTGCTAGGCTGAACAGATTTTACATCTGCATCAATCAGGTTGCCATTCTCTAGAGCAGTGGTTCTCAACCTTTCTAAGGCTGTGTCGCTTTCATACAGATTTTCATGTTGTGGGGACCCCACCCACAAAATTATTTTTCATTACTTTATAACTGTCACTTTCTTCCTGTTGTAAATTGTAACATAAATATCTGCTCTGCGGCCCCCATGAAAGGTCACAGTGCACAGGTTGAAGACTGCCATTCTAGATTAAGGTACAGGTAGTTTAGGCCTGTTCATTTGGCACTCCTAAATTCCTCCAAGGGAAGTAAATTCTTTCTTCTTCAGTATTGATGAGTTTGGTACTTTTGAGACTTTATAGAAATGGATTCCTACCTTCTGTTTTGAAATAGTGTTTTTTCTTGGTTGAAAATTTTTACATGGACACAGTCTATCTTAGTCTTATTTACCTGCTCAGCTCCCCTCAGAACCTCTCAGCAGTCTCCTCCCAACTTCATGTTCTTTTTAATTATTATTATTTTAGTTCACTGAATCCAATCAGAGTTGGGGACAAGTGCACGGGTGTGGGCAGCCTGCTGGAACACTGGCAGCCTAGCACCTTCCACCCAAGAAAAGCAACTCTCCCTCCCCCGCAGCCATCAACTAGCAAGGGCTCCTCAGCTGGGTGTGGGGCCTTGGTAGCTCCTCCCACATCCATGCTGGGATCTACCTGGGTTGTGCAGGTAGCCATACCTGCTGTGAATCCATGTGTGCAGTAGCGAAATCATGTGCAGAAGACTGGGTCACAGCTCCTCCCGCATCCAACCTTACCTTATGCTCCTCTTAGTGATGATCCCTGGGCCTTGGGGTGGGACCAGTTGGTTTAGGTGCCCTGTAAATAGTAAATAGCTGAGCACTCTCGTCTCTTACTCTGAGCACCTTAAACACTTAAGAGTCTGAGCCAACCATTACCTCCACAGTCAGACTGAGAACAGCCTAGATCTGTGGGTGTGAACATCAATCATTCATAAGGCAGTTTGGTGGGGACTTCCCCAGGACTCTCAGTAGCCACTGGTACATCGGATGAGAACCCCAGCAGCTCCCCCCCCCGGGTTCACAATCACCTGTGGACTCCCCAGGTTTGCTCAGGCCCAGTGCAGGCAGCCATAGCTGCAGTGGCAAATTACGCACAGGAGACAACTTTTCTCCTGGTCTCACTGCTCCTAAGCTCTATCCATCATGTCTTCCAAGATGTTCTGAGCCCTAGCCGGTGTGGGATGAAGGTTTTGTCCAGGGCTGAGCAGTCACCCTGCATCTACATTCCCTGCTGCTCACTGCAGAGAGAGGTCTGAGAAGGATGGGGTAGCTTTTCATTCCTTCTCATCTGTCTGAGAAGATTTTCTCTCTGGTACTAAATGATGCCACAGGATCACCTTGTCCCAAGATCCCGAACCAACTGTCTTCACAGAATCTTGTATCCCGTTAGGGAAAATGGTATTTGGAGATCATACTTTGATCTGTAAGCACTTGATCTCCCCCAGCAGTGAGCACATCTTCATGCTAGAACAGTCACACTTTTTTAGGTGTTTTGAGATCCATCATGGACCGTTGTAACAAACATCCATCCTGTAGCCCTTCTACTCTCAGGCGAATCTCCAAAGGAAATACAACTTTTATCAAAATGTACTCGCACTCCCCAAATTTATTCGCATTCCCTGGGTTTGCTACAGCACTAGTCACAATACCCAAAGGTTAATTGATGCTCAGATGAGGAGTAAGCCGTGTGTGCCATGCATGTACTTCACATGTGCCTTGGCCCCGGTGCCTCTGTCCCAGCGTCACTTCCCAGCATTTGTAATGACAGAGAGCCCAGCACTGGTGTGCACTGCACCATTCGCCCTGTGCTCGTCAGAGCCTTGAGTAAGTGCATCCTGTGGCCTGTTTGCTTTCCAGTGTACCCGAGTGATGTGGACGCCGCCTCTCCGAGAAAGCTTCTCATACCCATTCCTTGTACTTCAGATGTTGCTTGTGACTCATATTCTCAGGTAACGTTCACTAATTTCTCTTGATGGGGTTTTGTTTTCCCTTAAACATCAAATTAGAGTTTTGTACTTTTTAAAAAGAATGTATTGTTTCCTTAATAAAAATTGGCATAGTATATTAAGGTGATCTTGTTATGTTGAATTAATAAAGATAATCTTAAAGTATTTTTTTAAATGTAACTTTTAAAGACCTTTTATTCATCTGCCCTCTGGTCCTTTTTCCTTCTGTGGTGACTGCTCAGGTAAATCCATGTTTGCTTCTACTCTCCACATTCCCTGGGCTTTCTCTTCTACCGTGTTAGCTGTCAAACGACGGAGGAAGCTGGCCATCCTGAGCCCCGTCCCGCAGGAGCAGATTCAGAGAATCTAACACACGGACTTCGTGTCCTGACGCCTGTCTAGTGTCTGAATATCAGATAGCAGCTATAGAGAGAAACTGCCTCCAGTTTCTGTGAGAAATCCAGGATTGAATTAGGTTTACGTCTTACTGAGAAAGAGCAAGAGCAGCTGGCGTTTCAGTGGACACAGTCTCAGTTGAGACAGGCACTGCCTTGATCCACAGCGCCAACGTGGATTAGGGCCTGTGAGTCAAAGCCTGGAAAAATCCCCAGCCTTCTTGGTCTGAGAACCCCATTGCGTGGTCTGGTGAACGTTGGGGAACAGTGGGGCAGGCTGGATGCTAAACCTTTGGGCAGTTAGAGGGCAGAGGGCCTGTCCACAGCTTCCGGTCTCATGCAGCCTGGTCAGTCAGACCTTCTACAGGTCAGGTTTGTGGTGCCTTTTATCCTGTGAGCTTTGTAAGTCCTCAAAGCTCCACTGCAGCCTCCCCCTGAGCCCTTGTGTTGTTTAGCACCTGCAGTCTAGGCTCTGGCACTGAAAGAAAGGGCTGTGTGCACTCTGGAAAAAGTGCTTCGTTACAGCCCACCCTCTGCTCACCGGCGGGACTATTTCACGTCCACATGGCTCCCATGCTTGGCTTTCCCATTCCATCTGTAGAGACACTAGACTGCTCAGGAGCGTCTGGGTCACTTCCTGTCCGCTCCCACTAAATCTGTTCTGGGCCGTGGCTCTGTGGCAGCTGAGAATGAATCAGAGTGGATCGATCCTTTCAGCCTTACCTGCGTGTGGGTCTGAGGTCCTAAGCTGCAGGTTCTGGCAAGGCTGCACTCTGCCTGGGCCTCTGAGAGAACCAGTTTCCCTGATCCTTTGTGTGTTGGTTTCTGTTCCACATGAAAGCCAGCAGTGGAGAACTGTGCCTTTCCCCACGTTCACGCTGCCCTGCTCTGCTGCCGTTTTTCTACTTCCAAGAACCTTGTAATTACCTGGGTTCACCTGCATAGCCAGGGCCCTCTCCTTTGCCTTAGGCTGGGCGATTAGAAATCTTAATTTCACCTGGACATGCCTTCCTTTTTGCCATGTCCTGTGTGACATCACAAGGCTTCAGATACTTCTCTGGGCGCTGATCCTGTAGCTGTGGCCTGCTTGTCTCTGGGTCGCTTTCTAAGGTCTTCCTCAAGATTCTTCTGTGGCGTGTGCTCCCCACCTCCTATTGTTTCTGTCTCCTTAAGGACAGGAGTGCTTTCGAAATGAGGTTAGCAATAGGTTTTATTTTAGCGAATTGGTCTGTGCAGTTTAGCATTTTAAGTGGCTTTGCACATCCAGGTTTTATAGAAATCGCCTTTCTCCTCCACCACAGTGTGTTTTTTTCTTGGTTGGTCTTAGGAATGTTTGGTTTTTCGTTTCTGCTGTCCAGGGCTGGTGGTGTATTGATCATCACCAGCTGGAATTCCTTTGGTTTCTTTTGGTTTTTATGTTCTCTGAGTGCATTCTGAATCTAGCTGCCAGATTAGTATTACATTCTATTCTATCGCCAAATCCATAATTTCCCTTGTTAACTATAAAATGAAAATGGAGCCTCATTCAAAAGGAGTAGAAAATGCTTTGTTTTAGAGTGGTATGAGAAGTAAGTATTCACTGTGGTCCCGCACATACATGTGAACAGGCAACCATATGGTATCGTTTCCCAGGGTGCAGCCCGATGTTGTCTACTTCATTGCAAGTGCTAGCTTTTATCCGATTACTTGATTTTTAAGATTGCCTGGTGCTTAAGAATTCCTGGGTTAGATTAGAGCAGCAAAGCAGGCTTGTTCCTTGGAGAAGTAGTAGTCTAGGAAGACAGCTATGAAGGTGCCCCTCACTGCCATGCCGGCTCCCCACCCCAGTATGCTAGCCTGCACACTGCACACTCTACTTCGTGAGGATGATGGCAGGCTGATGGTGGCACACTTGGGGACTTGGCACTGGCTCACCCGTGGGAGTAAAGGCTGTTCCTGAAAGTCTGGTAAAGTACTGGTTGGTCCTAACATGGCACTCCTAATGGTGGCTCTAAGACAGCTCCTTCCCTTGCCTCTACTTCTCTTTTCCAAGGGGCACCTGCAGAAGACTGGCTCTCATGCTGCTTCCTGGTACTGCTGTCTCATCCTGTGCCCCATCCCCACACCCTGCGTGGCTCACAGGATAGACCACTTGTGTCATTTCTCCTAGACACTCTCTTCTCCAACTCATGAGTCTGCTGACTCAACATTTAAAGAAGTTTGATTGTAATTCACAAAAATACAATGCGAAAAAAAATAATAACTGTACTCATCTGGCCTCCCTCCCTCTATTTGGCAGAGCTTTGTGGTTTTGAAGTAATAATAGGTATTTACTTTTTATAGAAAATTATTGTAATTGAGAATCCAAAGGTATAATTTCTAACCCATTGGTTCATCTTGTACACAGTTTATGTGAACCCCAGATCATGTTTGTGATTCTAATAGGCAGCAGTTGGGAGCCATGCTGGACTGTTTTGTAGTTAAACCTCCTGATATTTGTCTTTCCAAGGACTACACAACTTTACAGAGGGAGTTTGATTGCACTCTGCATTTCCAATGTATTCTTCATGCTTCCTTGGCAGTTCGCCCAGTTCGTGCTTCTTACTCAGGTAAGGGGGACACATTTTAAACTTAAGTATTTGAACTTAGGGCTTCTGATTGTGTGAGCTCATTTGTATGAAATTGTAACCAAGATTTATTTTTTATTTTTATTTTTTGAGGATTTTATATATGAGGACTGCATTAACACCACCCCCCACTCTTCCATCCAACCTCCCATGTGCACCTTTCACATTCAGTGCTTCTACATTTATAAATGCAGCCTGCTGTCTGTTAAGTGTTAACTGTTTGCACACGACTATAGGGCTGACTGCTTGGATTGGATCACCTGTCATCATCCCTGGAGCAGACTGATTCTTCTTGTTTCAGGAGTCTAAGGTCTAAGGTTGTCTAGGTCATTCTTATAATGAAAATTCAGAGTAGACCTTTATAAGATTCATTATTACTGAATGTTTTTACTTACTAGTAGAACTCAGGCGTGTAGGTATGCTTATCTGTTATCCTGTAATTGTTAGTGTGCTGGAAAGAGAACCCATGGTTAATCCGAAGGACATCTTAGTTCCATGTGTTTCCACTAGGATTAGTTGTGTAAATATTTCGCCGGTATTCATGCATACATAGCACTTATTTGCGTCAGAGCCATCCCCCTCACTCCCTTCCCTTCAGTTTCTCCCTTCCACACTTTCCTCCCCACTCATGTGCTTGGTGCTCACTGACCCCACTCTGGTGTGCTCTGCACCCTGCCCCTCTGGGTGCAGTTGGCTCTGTCTGTCTGTGCACAGGCAGGAGGGCATGCTTGGCGTGGCTTCCCTAATTGCCGGTTATTTATCATCTTGCCAAGGGTTCCCACTTCTCTCTTCCAGGTTTATAAAGCAAGGTAGCCCTGTGAGAGAGGAAGCCTTTGTGGGCTCAGGCGATTCTGATTTACTATTAATGAAATTATTCTTTCCACATTTATGTAACACTGGTGGAGAGATGCTTTTAAATACTCAGATACCTTGCCTCAGAAATAAAGGTAGATGATCTGGATTTAAATTTAAATATTTACCACCTTCTTAGACAAAGCAAACAAACAACCCAGAAAGACAGTAAGAAAAAGAAAACAACACCTTAACTTTTCTTTCTTCCAGATTAATCTCTTCTGAAGCTCAGGGAACAAAAGTGTGCACTTTCCTTGGTTGGTTAGTGTCACATTAGTGTGTTTAGGTCTCAGTCTCAGAGCCAGCACCCAGCCAGATGTCAGTGAGGTTAGCTACTTTGCTTTGTTTTATTTTTTGAGGCAGGATCTTGGTGGCCTCCAAGTGATGATGTGCTAGGTCAACTTCTCCATGCTGCCGAGCCGAGCTGAGCTGAGCTGAGCTGAGCTGAGCTGGAAGCTTCTCCATCCACCAGGCTCTGCTAGTTGCTGTTTTACTATTTAAGAAACAAAAAGGTTAGGGTTTTTTGTTTGATTTTTAAAAAAACATTTTCTCTGATCTTATCTTTGAGACTTTGTCTCCTTTAAATTCATTTCATCGGCTGAGTTATCCTTGGAGTCCCAAGATTGTGCCTCATAAGTGTGCTGCTCTGCTCCAGGAGTGAAGGGGGCTTTTAGTTGCTTCCAGGCAGTGGGATAGTCTGTGTGGAGTGGGAAGGTGAGGGATATACAGAAGGGTCTACCCTGCCCCTAGTGGGGCTCACACAGAACAACACATACCTGCCCACACATCCTCTCATGTTAATCCCCATGGGTAGCTGAGGAAGAGAAATCATGCTTTTATCATCATCACCATCATCACCATCACCATCATCACCATCATCACCATCATCACCATCATCACCATCATCACCATCATCATCACCACTATCACCATCATCACCATCATCACCATCACCACTATCACCATCATCACCATCACCATTATCACCATTATCACCATCATCACCATCACCATTATCACCATCATCACCATCACCATTATCACCATTATCACCATCATCACCATTATCACCATCATCACCATCATCATTATCACCATCACCATCATCACCATCATCATTATCACCATTATCACCATCATCACCATCATCATCACCATCATCACCATCACCATCATCAGTAGTAGTAGAAACATTTGTATAGAGGACTTGGAAATAAGAAAGCAAAACCAAAACAGAACTTAATGGTTGGATAGGTTGTATTTACATATTATTTATATCATATTTATCTGTTAACAGTTTTTTGCTTGTGAAGAGGTATAAAATTTAATTTAAATGTGTGTGTGTGTGTGTGTGTGTGTGTGTGTGTAAAGAGTAAAGAGACACTGTCATGAAACCCCCCTACATGAGCTAGAGTATCATTTAATCAATGAATTCATATAAATTTAGAAATTTTTGAATTGTGATAATTCTGAGAATTTTAGAATTCTTTATAAATAACAGAATTTTCTTCAAATTGAAAAAAGTTACTTGTAGTATTCTTTCAAATTCGAAACTTGAACTTTGATGATTTATCTGAATCATACATGATACTAATGGACATGACAAGCAGGGAGACTTAATGTGTTTTTACATAAAGCTACTTTACCTAATTACTTTTTAGTTTACTGTGTCTTCGGTAATTATGTCCTAGTGGTCATGTTGTGATTATATTCTCAAGTGTCTGATTGGCTGGAGGACTTTTTAATTATATGTGTTGACAGTAGAGTTAGGCTGATATCACGATGAGTGCTGTTTTGGGCAATCCACAGAGCAGACACTTCCCACCGTGTGCATTAGGAGTGCTGTGTAAGTGCGAGATCAGTTAATGGTTATATTCAGTAATAAGCTGCAGGCAGAGGGAAAAGGAAACCACTCCATCCCCTGTAAGGATAAACAATAAGGTAGTCTTGTCTTTATTTGTGTGGGTGTTTGTTTTATATGTGTGTGTGTGTGTGTGTGTGTGTGTGTGTGTTATTTTAACATAATTTCTTTTTGATTTCAGATTGCATCATTATTTGCAGTGTATGTCGTGGGATACATTGATACATATAAGTTACAGAAGATCATTTACACACATATGGTAATGAGTTCTCTTGTTTGTTTTCTACTTAGTCTGACCTTAATAAACTCATGATTGAGATCTGATTTGTTTATTTATGAAACTAGTTTTAATGTGTTTCTTTAATGAATCACTGTCATTCAAACACTGATACCGTTGCCCTTATTCTTAATAGACTACCAAGAAAGTTTTCATTTGGATCTCATTGTCTTTTGTACCACGCTGGGCACAGGGAACATGGAGTGGAGCACTGTCCATGCACAGAGCTTCTGTTAAAATGAAGTGGGATGTCCACTCACTGGGCTTGTGAGACATACACATGGCTAGAACTGCAGTGTTCATGCTTCTGACCTAAGCCGGTGGGAAAACTGGAACATCACGCATGTTAGAAAGCGGTTAAAAATGTAAGAGTGGTAGTCTAACAGAGAGCAGGGCATATTGAGAGCACAAAGCCAGCCACAGTGGAGGCCTTGGGGAGGAAGTGCTCAGCCCAGGTAAGGACAAGCAAGACAGAGGGTGGAGGCCAAGCACGTGACAGACAGAGGACAGCAGTCTAGGTTGGAACAGCTGGATGAAGCCTCCAAGGCTGGTTGGTTTATGCTGGTTGCATGTTTGTGCTTTGAAAGCATTTGTCTTCTCTCTGTCACGCTGCCTTTTACACGTAAAGTCAGTGTTTTCTTCTCTGGTGATCTCAATGTTAAGGCACTGGACTATAACCGGCTTTTCTTCCAGTGCACACTTAGGGATGTTGGTTTGGTTGGTTACAGGAAACTTATGAATAAAGTTATAATTTTAATGAGCATGAGTCTGCTGTCCTAGCAAAGCATAGGCCACTCTCACCTCTCCTCGAGGTGACCACTGTCCTCACTGAGCTGTCAATGAGTGGTTTCCTTCCCGTCAGCGATGTACATATTTTGAAGTCGTCCACATGCTCATGAACTAGAAACCTAATTTTTCAGGCTGATGTAGATAACTTTTTTCTGAGACTGAAATTTTCTCTCAGGTTTCTGGGATTTGCAATATTCACTCCTATGTATTTTCTGTGGCACAAACAAAACTGTTATTTCTGTTTCATTGTTGAAGACCATTGAAGTTTTTACTTCCACTTCTGTCTCTTCATTAACAAGTAATGACGTGTAATTTTACTCGGATCTTCTGGGACAGTGTTTAGGCATGTCTCGGGAATCTTTACCTAGTGCTGTTCTATGCCAAAGTATTAATATGTTCAGCTTGGTAACTATTACGTCAGTTTCTCAAATGGTGATAGTATTTAATAGAGCAGCGCATTATGGCTCATAGCACTCCATTTTCTTTAAATATGTTGTCTGGTTATATAAAATAGTGTAATGCAATTATAATTTACATTTTTCTCTTTTTTCCTACGAATCTGTGCATCTTGGTGAGTTTCATTTGTGAGACCTCCTGCTCCGATATCTTAGCGAACTTTGTCTTTGGTTAGCAGGAGGTGGGATCTCCGGTTCCGAGTGGTGTAGTGCACTGCGTTGGCTTTGTTGTGTGGATCACACCAGGTCCCGCCCTGTTCTGTGCGCTGCCTTGCTCTCCAGCTCCCTCTGAGCTTTGACTCTTTAAAAGAAACAAGTCTCTCGTGAAAGCCTCCCTTCCTCTGCCTGCGTGGTCCATGCTACCCCGTCTTCAGTCTCTTCTATGGTGATGTCACAGTAAATGAGCACAGTTCCTAACAGCTGCTATGTTTCTACTTCTCTTTGTGAATCCTGAGGTTAAACAGGTTTTTTTTGGCTTATTACTCTTTCAGTTTTATTGTTTTACCTTTTAGTTACATATCGGAAGTTGTTCTGAAGTAAAAACCATAAGCATTTGACTTGTCTATTCATTTTTAACATTTATTGTCTTAAATATGGTTTAATTTTTCTCCCTAAACTGGTTAATCATTTTTTTACTTTGAAGTACTTGGGTTGTTTCTGGTCATTAGCTACAGCCGAACGCTCCTGTGAATATGAAGATGTCTTTGCTGGTTTTCAGACTGGAATTGATCAAGGGGCAAACCTATTTTTATTTTTATTTATTTATTTATTTAGAGAAATGGTGACACTATTTTCTGTAGTGATGGTGCCATTTCACATTCTCTGCAATAAGTAGCATTTATTTTGTCTCTAAAGAGTAATTGCAGACAATCTAATGGCAATAGGACATCTCATTGCAATTTTTCCTTTTCCTTGTTTTAATTAAGAGATTGTGTTTTTTAGAGCAGATTTAGGTTTACAGCACAGTTGGGCAGAAATTCCCCTCTGTATGACACCCTTAAACTGGTTGTTCTGGACCAGCATGGCACTGCTGTCGTAGCTGATACACCTGCATTGACAGGTGATAAGTTACACCTGCACTGACAGGTGGTAAGTTACACCTGCACTGACAGGTGGTAAGTTACACCTGCACTGACAGGTGGTAAGTTACACCTGCACTGACAGGTGGTAAGTTACACCTGCACTGACAGGTGGTAAGTTACACCTGCACTGACAGGTGGTAAGTTACACCTGCACTGACAGGTGGTAAGTTACACCTGTACTGACAGGTGGTAAGTTACACCTGCACTGACAGGTGATACGTGCCTGCTGTTGAGGCTGCATCGGGGTGCACTCTTGGCATGGTGTATTGTACAGGATCTGATAGGCGACACATCCTATGAATGGGTTCAGTCCTGGAAGCCATCCAGCCTGCCTCCCCGTGTGCCTAGTAACTCCATCTTTGTATTGTTTTGTCCTCTGCAGAAGGCCATGCGTTTGGAGTTAGATAGCTCCTAACCTTTTGCAGATAGATTCATTTTTTCCACTTACTGAATTGAGTTAGCTTTAGTCTTCTCTGCCTTGATAGCTCATTTTTTCATAACCGAATAACATTTCGACCTTTCCCCCCTTTCTTTTGGCTATGCCATGGTTTATCCACTTACTTACTGAGGGACATCTTGGTTAAGTCCAAGTTTGTATAGCTGTGAGCAAAGCTGCCGCAGCGACATTTGCTTACAGGCTTCTTCATAGATTTAAATTTTAAATTCATTTGGAGAAATACCAAGGAAAGTTACTGCTGAATCATAGGGCAGCTGTTTATCTTGTGTTCAGAAAATTGCCAAACTGTTTTCAATAGTAGCTGTACCATTTTGCATTCCCATGGTAAGAGAGATGGACAGGGAAGAAAGAAAGTGGGATGTGAGAGAAAGAAAGAGAGAAAGAAAGAAAGAGAGAGGGGGGGAGGAGGGAGGGAGGGAGGAAGGAAGGAAGGAAGGAAGGAAGGAGGGAGGGAAGAGGGCTGCTGCTTCTCCAACCTCCTCTTCACCCAGGGTCAGCCGTTGGAAAGGAAGGGTCATTCATCCGATTTCTGACTTGGTGTGTGCTTGTTCAGGTCTTTGCTGTTGTTTAATTTGCTGAGTTTTAATAACTCTTTGTATTATTTTACACATTTATGTATTATAGTAGTTGTTTAACCGATGGCACCTTTCTCTCCTTTTCATCCATCCGCCTCTTCTTAGTGTGCGAGCCTTCTTACTCATCGTCCGATTTGGTTTGCTCGTGGATCATTGAATTGAGGGTTTTTTTGTTTGTTTGTTTTTTGTTTTTCTGCATCTATGTTTATGGTGGATACTAGCAATAGTTTTATTGCAATGCCATTTTCTGAATTAGAATGACAGTCATCTTGCCCATGAAGAGCGTTAAAGCATTTCCACTGCTCTGATATTGTAGATGAGCATGTTGCAAGCTGCTGGGATTTTCTCCTAGGAGGGGAGACTTTGGCATATTTCACAGCAGTACTTCTTTCTCCTCTTGCTAGAGTCATAGAGGATTTTCCTTAGTGGTCTTTGCTCTCAGAGTTTAAAAAAAAAAAAAGACCAAAGCGTAAGCGCCCATCTTCTCAGTGCCCACCTGAGCAGCCATTACTCTGTTGCAGTGCAGGTCTCCCCTCCCTGTCTGGGTGTCTCCATGTCACTGTGCTCCAGTGAGCTGCACCCATCTGTTTCCTTGTTCCGAGGCCGTTTTCCCCGGACCTCACTTCTCTGCCTGGCACCCAGTGACACTTCCAAGCTCTCATGGGTACTCTCCTTATAGAGTCTCTTAATTTTCACTTTTTGATTATGGTAAGATTTTTGTCACATGGTTCTTAGTAATTTCTGTACATTTGAAGAGATATCATTTCAAGTTATTAGTTCATTTTTGAATGAAGATTTTTGTATTGAATTTTAGGAGCTATGTATATATGATGATTATGAATATTTGATTCTGCCATCCTTTGTCCCTTATGACCATTAAGTTTTAGATTCCAGTCCAACCATTTCTTCATGTACTCTCTGCTCATAGTATCCTACCCAGGAAAATAGTGTGAAATCCAATTACAGGAAGCTCTGAGAGGTTTAGCATCCCAGCTTTCTTTTAGGCGTCCGTTCTTCTTGGAGCTAGCTTTGTGCATGGCAGAAGACAGTGACCCCTGCCTACGGGGCTATCTATTGTCCTAAGCACTGTCTCCATTGACTGATGTTGGAATTCTTGTAAAACGCATTGGTCCAGTCATTGCAGGGCTCGTGCCTAAGCAGGGTCAATGCCATTGGTCGACTTTGACTGTATGCCTGCTGCACAGCCTTCTCATACTCTGGGTAACATCAAGCCCGGAAACCCCAGTCTGACTCTGTACCCTGTTCCCTTCACTGTTGCTGTCACCTTATTTCCCGCTACATTCTGCATGGATCTCTATTCCTGCAAAGATGTGGGGGTTTGTAGTCACTGAAGCAGATTTGCAGATGTCTGGGTGTCTGGGTGTTCACGTCCTCACACAGTAAATATGAGCCGGCCTCTCATTGGTCATGCTTTAATTGCCTGCCTGTGTGTGTGTGTGTGTGTGTGTGTGTGTGTGTGTGTGTGTGTGTGTGTTTTCTCTATAAATCCTGTGCCTCCACAACTAAGCTGACCACTGAGTATTTTTATTCTTTCTGATGCTGTTGGCAAAATGATTTGTTTTCTAGATTCTTCTGTCAGATTGTTTCTTGTTGGTATGTGGATACTTGGTTGGATTTTGTGTGTTTTGAATCCTGTTACTGTCCTCTGTTTTTAACAATTGCTATTCCTCCTTTAGGCTTTTTTTCATTCAAAATTGTATCTGTGGCAGATTTTACCCTTCCATTTCCAGCTCGCTTTTGCTGTTTTCTTTCATGCCTCTCTAAGTGACAACTTTGAGTTGTCCCTGGTTACTATTCCTTGAGGGAGCGATTTTAGTCTCCCCCTGAGAGCGAGTGTGCTGTGACTTCTTCATGCATCCATCGAGCATGTGAAGGGGATCCATCCTGCCCGAGTTTGTTCAGTGTGTCTAGTTGGATGATGTCGAATTTTGCCAAGTACTTTTCTCTATCAATTGAAATGATCTTAAATTTTCTTTTATTCTCAAGTTGTAGATATATTTTTGAGATGAATTTCATACACAAATGGACATATATCAAAGGAAAACAAAACTTTTAGAATAAAGGATTGGCTTTCATTTTTAAGGATCTTTAAAATGATAAAGATGAGTCTTGAAGACCTACAGGAGATAAATGATAAATACGATGGGCATAAAATGTAAGCAGTAAGCACAGCAGAGACGGAACAAGGATGGAGAATGAACTGGGGAACTGCTTGTCCATGTTTGTTCCATGTGGAGCTTTTCCCTGTGACACATAAGAAGAGCATGAGGGAGACCACTACTCTAATGAAGGAACACAGTAGACGTAAGCAGTTCACATTCACACCACACACCCGTGGAAGGCTCTGGCTCATACACTCAGTATTTCCCCTGGTGTAATGGAAGCCTTTAAAGAAGTAACACACGGTGTGTGTCAGCAGCATCGCCCTCTCAGATTAGGGGAAAGGATGGGTGCAGTCTTTTTGTATAACACTTTGTCAGTATTTCGTCTTTTGATTTGAAATGGCTGCATCTTGGCCCATCAGGTTTTCTTGAGGTAGGGTTAGGGTTAGGGTTAGGGTTAGGGTTAGGGTTAGGGTTAGGGTTAGGGTTAGGGTTAGGGTTAGGGTTAGGGTTAGGGTTAGGGTTATCTATAGGGATGCACTGGCAGGTTCATAAGATGCATCCAAAACGTCCTTGCCGTTTGTGCCATGGATGAGGGAAACAGTAGAAGCAGAAGGCAGTTGTCAGGCGTTGGGCAGTACTAAGGGGAGTATACATTAGCTGCAGCTCGTGTGTGCAGTGGCAAATGCTTTCTGGTCTTAGTGAATTAGGTTGGTTTGGATTGATATGGGAAGCTTCTCTCAGCGTGTTAATAGCCAAAGCAGAAGAAGATTCTATGGGTGAGTGGCCACTTGGGACTTAGGAGGGAAATATAAACTGATTTCCTAGTGTTGGTGTCTGGGAGGGTGCCCAGAAAATGGCTGGTGATGCCCATCTTGGAGTGTGGGCATGGGAGGTAGAGCGAGCTGGGTTTGCCTGGCAGCCCATTTTGAGAGCTTCAAACTCCTTCCATCATGGCAGCAAGCAACGTGAAACTGAAAGCCCCATTCTTTCTTTGGGTCCGTGCTCACTAATTGTATTTCTTTTGGGTTTGCAGATTTCCCTTGTGCTTTGTTTTGTGTTGATGTTTGGGAACTCGATGTTACTTACATCTTACTATGCATCCTCTTTGGTAATTATTTGGGTAAGTATTCCTTTGGCTGCTTTTTATAAAAATATAATTTTATACATGTATGCAGTGAAGTGTGATCACGGATTTCCCATCTACCCTCAGCACTCCATTCCAGCTTCACCTCCATTCTTTTCCTTGATAGCTCACTATTTTTAGTTAATCTGTCTTTGGCTGCTTTAGAAACAAATAGTTTCATTTTCTTTATAAGTGGCTTGGGATTCATGAGTAGCAGGGTCATATGAAGTATCTATCAACTTTATTTCTACCTGACAGAGTGATGAAGTTCTCACTTGGAAAGCAGAGAAAATAAGACTCAGTGAAGTCACTGTGAGAAAGTTCCCAGCCCCTCACCGTGGCTGCCCACCCAGCCCCCCTCACTGTGGCTGCCCATGCTGCTCTCTTGCTCCCTCAGCTTCTCTAGTGCCTGCTTTGTTCATGGGCTCCTTGTCAAAGGTTTCTGTGCTTCTTAATTTTTCTTTTCACTTTTCCAGTTTAACTATAAAAGACTTGTTAAACTTAGAGTCTTGTGCACGTTAGAAAGTGACTTTGATTCCCGGGCATTAGTGGTACATTGGTGAACAAACCGAGGTTCTTCCCTCCACCTGTGGCCCATGTACCTTAGCTGAGCTGGTGCCTGAGACCAGCATGGCGCTCCCCATCGGAGCGCTTCCTGCCTTTTGAGAAGTGTCCTTCATTCACTTGATTGCTAGAACCCATTAATAAATTCTCCTTAAGCTCCTGTTTCACAAGTTGCTACTTTAAATACCATTTCCAAGAAATGTGCTTTTCCCGCCTGAGGCGCCCGTCCTCTTCAGCTGAAGCATGTTTGGCCGCAGTCATGGGCATGTGCTGATGCTGTTTTCAACCCTAACTCGAAGTCGCTGTCATCGTGCCCAGGACTAAGATTGGCAGATTCTCTACTGTATGTTTGCCAGGTTTGAAGTGTGTTTTTCTCTCAGGTGATACAGTGTAGGGTTCATGTACCTGGATGACAACACAAATATTTGTTGCTATAATAAATCTCATGTATTGTTCATCAGGTAAGTCAGGAGCTTTTAGCTTAAAGGGAACCTTAAAATTTTGAAATTTTATAGGTAAATCATGTATAAAATAGAGAGCTACAGCTTTTGTATATGCTGATTTTCTTTTTGTTTTACAAACGCACTGAAAGGATTTTTAGCATTAATTTTCTAAAGGGATGCTTTGAAATCACTAAATAACTGCATATGTGGACAGGGGATGATAACTGTGAAAACTCTACAAAACAAAGCAAAAGGCATGGCTGTGGGAAAGAAATTGGTAAAGAGAGGGGACAGGGCCCGAGGAGATGGGATGTGTGAGTCACTAGGATGTGTCTTATATATGTGTCGAAATGTCAGATAACCAATAAAGAAGTCTATCACACAGTGAGTTTTATATTCTTCAAAGCCTTAATTATGGAGAATATTATTACTTGAACTTCTGATGTTCATTTGTGTTCCTATTTAGGGCATGCTGGCAATGAAACCACAGTTCCTAAAAATGAATGTGTCTGAACTCAGCTTGTGGGTAAGCAGAAACCTGTGCACTTTTTTCTTCTCCAAAATCTAACACTGGTTTTATGCTTTACTTTTAAAGGAATTATGCACAGTATGCAAGGGCCCAATATATGAAGGGCCCTCTGGGTTTAGTAGTCCTCTGAAGTTTTATTTATTAATCCACGTTTCTTCTGAGGAACAAACGGGTGTGACCAACCCCACCATAGGAGTTGAGCAGTTCTTGTTTATATTGCTGATAAGCATAAATACAGTTTGCTGGAAATGTCTTATGTTTTCAGTTTTTATTTTTTGTTATAATAGCCCTTAGTTTCAGAGCAACAGGCATTTTCCCTTGGAGAGCGAGATATTGTTTGCATGGGAATAAAGCATTTGTTCTGCTCAGTTCCCCAGGCTCACAGAGGAGGAAGGAAATGAATTCCGTTTACATTCTCTTCTGTAGGTTATCCAAGGGTGTTGCTGGTTGTTTGGGACGGTCACACTCAAGAGTCTGACTTCCAGGATCTTTGGCATTGCAGATGATGTGAGTGGACTTTTGCTTAAAATTGAAAGACTTGAACAGGATCCAATGGGCAGAGAATAGATTATGGGATTATTAGAGTACCCTTACTTAAGCTAGATTTCAAGGTGTGAAGTATATATTATTTTCTCTCTTCAATGAAAGAAAATCAAAAACTGTGACTATGTGTATTTTTTAACCTCTAGAATTAAGACAGTCCCCCTTTAGTCCATGTCTATGTTACAAAGATGTAGAAAATGTAAAGCAGTAAGTCTGGAGATTAAGGTCTATAGCCAGTTTCTGACTTCTTTACAGTCTCCCTTTAAAACTAATAGAGCAGTATCTTCAAAGTCATGGCCAGAGACCTGCCCTGCCATCTTCTCTGTGGTCAGTGTGTGTGGAGCGTTTGTTTATATACCATTATTCCTAGTAAGAGCTGTGTTGGACTTAAGAGATTTTGTTATGTTTGGTTAGGACAGAGAATGAAGTGATAACATTTCTGTGTGCTCAGATGGAGGGTTATCCTGGGACTCTGAAGCCCAGGAACCATACAGCTCTGGGCTGCTAGGGGAAGGTGGGGAGGCTGGAGAGGAGGCGCTGCCGCTGTGGACAGCTCTGTGGGACAGCTCCTGCCGTGGTGTTTCACATAACTCTAGGCTGAGGCAGGAAAGGAGGAGTCACCACCATGGACAGTTCCTCAAGCTGGCAGTAGGCTGAGGCAGCAAAGGTGTCACCAGTGTGGACAGGTCCTGAGGAGCAGCTCTCCCTGAGGCAGGAAAGGCAGTGCACCATGGGGGACAGCTCTTGCACTCCTGTGAGGGCTGGCTGAGATGTTGTGGTGCCACCATTTTGACAGGAGCCGCCATTTTGGACAGCTCCTGTGAGACATTTTACTGCAGTAGCCGTAGGCTAGGACGGGAAGAAGGGGCCTGTTGCAATGTGACAACTTTTGTGGGCCAGTGTCTCTTCGGTGCAGCACTAATGGACTACAGTTTCTGTTTTATTTAGGATTCTTATGGATAGTTGCTTTATTTATTTGTGTGTGTATAGAAACATATGTGTTCATGGTGCTTGTGCGGGTGACTGTGGGTGAGTAGAGCTGGACATGAGGTATTCTGTTCTGTCACTCTCTACCTTACTCTTGAGACAGTGTCCCCCACTGAACCTGTAGCTAGGCCGCTGACAGCAAGCCCCTCTTGTCTCACCCTTGACAATGCTGGGCTGACAGGCATGTAGTCTCGTGCTCTGGCAGGGAGTGCTAATGTACCTCTCTCCTTGAGCCATTCCCTAACTTCACTTTGCTTACTTTATTTTTGATGTTGTGATGAGCACATTCTCACCTGGGGGCCTCCAGCAATTATATTAATATGAAAGATAACGAAGGCTGTGACAAAAGAGTGGTACATTTGGGAGCACGCAGGAGGAGAATCAGGAGCATCTCTGCAGATGAGAGGAGAGGACTGATGGAGTCAGTTTGGATGCAGAGGATGGGAAGGAAGGCAGTAAAATGGCTCCAGGCTCAAGCAGACTTTGGTCCTTTCTGTTGGAGGACAAAGTAATTAGGACAGATTCAGAGTGAAGGCACTGGAAACATTTCTGTTGTGGCCTAATGTCTTAGTATATGGTCAGTGAATATTTACACACGAGGTGACCTGAGCTTGGCGAACATCGCTAGAACTGCAACAGGGAAGCTACAGCAAGGGCTGCTGCATCCTGATGTGCTCTTGCTAAGGAAGCACATGCCAGGCACCCAGCCCTGGAGGGGCTGTGTCTTTCCTCCTCCTCTACTCATTATCCCTTTGGAGGAGCCGGAGCCTGTGCCTGCGCCTGTGCCTGCGCCTGTGCCCGCGCCTGTGTCCGCACATCTATCCGTTCTCTCTGGTGAGCTAGTAGGTATGCAGATTCACGTATTTCTACTTTGCAAGTTTTAAGTAGGACTCATTTCTCCAGTAATGAATTCTAAAGCTTTCAAAAACAAAAACAAATAACCAACCAAACTAACTAAAGCCCCTTGTACCTCCCAACATGTTCTTTTCAGCAGTTTTATGGTTCCTTAGGTTTGAATGGCCATATCTGACCTGTGAGATCTCACACAATTTACCTGAATTAAAGGAGCTTTCTCAGGATAGTATGCAGTCTGTGTTCCATAAGCTTTAGTTGTTGTGGTCATGGTTAGTATTGTGATTTATTGTTATTGTGTACTCTCTCTCTCTCTCTCTCTCTCTCTCTCTCTCTCTCTCTCTCTCTCTCCATGGATCCACTTGTGAGTCCTTGGTTTGCTAGGTTGGCTCAGGTTGGTGGATAGCGCTGCAGTGCATTGAGCTGTGAATGACTCTTTGTTAGTTCATTTTAATGGTGTTCTAGAGACTGCAATGCATATCATAATTTTAAATAATCAACTTAGGTTAATGCTGGCTTATTCAGGTTTAATCTATAAAGCTCTCACTTTAGAATCCTTTGCACTGTCGTCACACACTGACCCCGTGCCTTACTGCCAGCCGCGTGAGTTTGGATTACTGCGCTGTGTGTAATAGAGAGGAAGAACAAAGGGGGTCATTGCCTTTTGTGCGCGTCAACATTTTCACCCCTTTTATCACCTGTCTTCTTGTGTTTGAGGACGCTTGTTTCCTTTTAACCTATAGGACTCCATTTTCTAACTTCACATAGCCAGGTCTCTTAGCAATAGGTCTGTCTGGTTTTAGTTTTGTTCCTCTGTTTGGTTTTGGTTGTTGTTATTTTTTTTCTCAATTTGCCAGTTACAGAATTGTCTGTTGGTTGTAGCTTCTAAAAACCTGGCCTTTGTTATTTCTAAGAAGGCAATCAACATTCTTCATTAAATATTGATAAAGTTTCCAGTCATTTTTGCCTTCTGTGCCCTTTGCCTATTCCCTGTTCATATCACCTTCTTCTCTATCTACTGTGGGTTTGTAGAAAGCATGGGCTCTCTTGGAACTCTCTTGTGTATGTCCTCCAGGGGTGTGGGAATGTCTCCATCCCTTAGACGGTTGTGTCATCTCTAGGTTCTCGAGACAGCGTTTACACGTGCTCATGCCACTGGGATGGCACTTTAGGCTCTGGCAGGATAGCCTCCATCTCTCATTTCCTGCTGGTGCTGATTATGGTGTTTCTAATGTCCCATTGTCCTCAAAGAGACCATGCCATTGACTCAGCAAACTAGAGAATCCAAGGTGGTGTTGATGGTGGGTGGAGCAGCCTAGGTAGAGCGCCACAGACCCCCATTTCTTCTAGGAAAGTTAGTTTTTAATCAGCAAATGAAACTTGATGGCTGCTAGGTTAGAAGACTGTGACCTGGTTGTTTGTGACACTTTTGTCCAGTTTTATAGTTGCCTTGGGGGAGGGAATGTCTGACTCTTCCGGATCCAGAAGTCCCCACATTCACTGGTTTCCTAACTGACCCAGGGTTGTACTTCTTCCCAAGCAAATCTCACTTGTTCGTTGTGTTATTCTTTCTTGGTAGAGCTGGGTTTGGCTGGCTAGTAGTGTAAGCGTATTTGCCTTTAATCATGAAAAGTATACGGTTCTTTTTCACTTTTAGTCTGATTTGAGTTTCAGGATACTGGTAGCTTCCCATGGCTTTGAAGACAGGTTCACTCTCTTATTTTCAGAGAACATTTGGGTAGGCTGGCATTTCCCCCTTAATTGTAGCCAGAGAGCAGCAGTGAAGCCTACAGCACTCAGGATCTTCTCTCTGTGGAGGTTTTTCCCTGCCAACTTGACAGATTGCCTTAGGAACGTGGTCATCTGACTGGAGCTGTGGCTCGTGCCTTCAGGCCCACTTTGCCCCCTTTCTGTGTGCCGTCAAGGGAGCGTGCTTTAGATGAGGTATTACTGAACCCAGCTAGCTGAACTTGCATGTGCAAGTTTTATGTATACCGTAGGTGGGAAATGGTCCTTTGTTATTAAAACTACTACTTTCCAACGTCTCTAACTTGGCAGGTAACATTGTATGTCTACTGTGTACAGCATCATGTGTGGAAGCTTTGGTACATTATGCAACCATAAAAAGCAGCCTTTCTTGTATGCTCTGACCACTTCTCCCCTCACCTCCTCCTCTCCAAGCCAATTTTAACCACACTCTTCTGTGGAGATTAGCTTCTGTGGGGTCCACTGGCAAGATCAAGCATGTAGGAAGATGCTCGGCCCTTTTGATGTTACCACTCTTATGTTCTAGGAAGTTTGTCTTAATTGTTCCTGTAAATAGTGCTCGTCATATACTTTCTAATTTGGCATTTTGTGACTTTCTACATGATCTAAAGTTTATTAAATTTTGGCTTATTTATTTTCTAGCAAAAGGATTCCTAAAGCCATTCATAGTTATTTTGTAGTTTTACTGCATTTATGATTAGAAAAAAAATATATGAAATTTTAAGATACTGTTATGACTTGGGGGGTATGTGTATGTGTGTTTATACACATACACTTAGAATTTTTTTTTTTTTACTTTGCTTAAAGAGAGCGTGTCTGCTCTTCCTGTGAAGTTGATAGTCCTTCTTTATGGACATATGGTTACATCTTGCTGATTTGTGCTGTTTTTTATCTTCTGCTCCTGGAGGAGTGCTTATCATTTCTAGTGAATGCCGTCAGCTCACCTCTTTCTCGGGCAGTTGTCATCTCATACCCATCTCAATCCATGCTATCTCAATCCATGCTAGTCCGCATACGGCAGGCGCCATTTGACTCTGCCATTCACAAGTTTTTGTGAATCTCCATGTAGGTTTTTTTGTAGTGTGTGTGTGTGTGTGTGTGTGTGTGTGTGTGTGTGTGTGTGTGTGTGTGTGTATGTGAGGGGGGTTGGAGTTCTCTCTTTCTGGATTCTGGGACCACAGACTTCATTGGTTTGCACAGCAAGGACCCTCACCTGAATCTCACTGGCCCTGGAACTTAATTTTATGAGATGTTGCAGTTGCTGTCCTGGGTTTTCTGTCTCAAACTTCCATTGTTCATTTTCACTTCTGCTTTCGTGTGCAGTTATCTTTTGGAGACAGCATAGTGGTGTATTTGTCCCCTCAGCCAGTCTGAGCAGCTGTGCTGAAGTCGGATGGTTTAAGCTCTTTGTGCGGGTGGCACTTCCCTTTTGCTAGGATGCTTCCTCCATTCTCCCTGGGATTTGTTTCTGTATGCTGTTTTGTAACCTCCCTTCTGGCTTCATGGCTACCAGCCTGCCCCTCTCTCTCTCTCTCTCTCTCTCTCTCTCTCTCTCTCTCTCTCTCTCTGTCTGTCTGTCTGTCTCTGTCTCTCGTGGATCTACAGTCGTCCTTTCTCTCTGACATCTCCCATGTTACCACATCCCCTTCATCATATGCTCTGCTCTCTCGGCGACTGCCTGTTGTGTGGTGGCCTTAGGCTTTCTAATCTTTGCTGTTTTAGCTAATAATGAACTTGGAAGTTTGGTGAATGCCTTATGTCTGTGAGCCTTCCTTTTCTTGTTTACAAAATGAAGGTGGTTGCTTGCTCCTTATCATTTGTGGGGAGGCAAACATGACTGCACACAAGCCCATGTTGATTGATAGAAGAAGGCACCTTTTATACTACTTCCTCCCATGTCGGCTACCTTCAAACAGTCCTGTAAGGCCCTTCCCAGAATTGGGACTCAGCCTTCCCTCTGTGCTCAGTTTCCAGTGTGGTGGACAGGAATCTGTATAAGTTCCTGCCAGAACTCTCAACCTCCTGGTAGAGGGCAAGGTGGGGGCTGTTCCATCAGCTGTAGTGAGCAGGAAACCTGCAGGATAAAAGCCTTGGGCATCGCCGAGTGGGCGGTAATGGACCTGGGTAAGAAGCTTTGGGAGCTGACACGTGCTGGAAGAACGGGACACAACTGTGAGGTTGCAGGAACAGAACTTATCTTAACAAAAGCCCAGAATTGGAACAATGGACTTTTTCATGCGGCAAAAACTATTTTAGGTATTGTTAAGATTAAAATGCAAAATTATATTATTTAGCTTAGTGTAATGATTCCTGACTGTATTCCTTTCTAGGCTCATATTGGCAACTTATTAACATCAAAATTCTTCAGTTACAAGGATTTTGATACTTTACTGTACACTTGTGCAGCAGAGTTTGACTTCATGGAGAAGGAGGTAAGACATAATGTCCAGCTCTCTTCCCTTGGCTTTGGCCCTTTCCATTTTCATAAGGGGGCTACTGTTTCAGGGTCTCGGTGCGCGGCTGTCTTGGAAGAAGGATGCCTCGTAGCTCAATGAAAGCGCCTCCCCTTTGTGTGTTTATTTGTGCCCCTTTCCATGGTGACCATTTGGAAACCTGATTCAGAAGACCCACAGTGTGTAAACGAGTGAACCCCGCATTGCCGATGGCCTCTTTTCAGGACTACACCACTTGGTTCGCTTGGGCCCTCTGGATCTTCCCCTCCACTCATGTGTGGGGATTTGAATGATCTCACTGTGTTTAAATATCATTGAACACAAGTTTCCGTACTAACATTTCTCTTCTGAAGACTTGATTCAGGTATTTGATGATTACAGGAAAGCTAGCGAGTGGGTAGAGGGTTGTGGGACAGAATCCTGCAATGTTGATTAGTGGTTTTGGAGGAGCACGGCTTATTCTTTGTGTTACAGCCTATAGGTACTTCGTGTACTACAGACAGGTATTGTGAAGACAGAGTGAGATTTCGTGTTGTAAAATGCTTTAGTCTCACATATGAGATACCTTTTGCAGTACTTGATAACTAGTTTGTTTCAGCAAGCATGACCTTATTAGCCTTGGAAGCACCACCATTTGCATTCCTTTATTGCTGCTTACACCTGACACATTTCCTTCACGCCCATATGTGTAGGAATGTACTAAACTGGCCACTACTTTATTGACACGTTCATTACCCCTGCAAAACCACTGTGATAATTAATTCTCTGTCCTGAGTACCAGGCTAGCAGCCTTCAGTGTAGACTCTGGTGTGCTTAGTCAAGTATGCCTTGATGACTCTAATTCCATGTTGGTCTTTATTTATTCTGTTTATGACATTGATACATGATAGCTGATAAAAGCTATACAAATGGTAGGAAAAACCAAAGGAAGGGTATCTCTTGTAAGATCTTAAAATACCAATTTATCGAAAGCAAGGCTTCTTTGGGAAAGTGGTAGAGAAAATAGAAGGTAAACATAACAGAGAACAGATGTAGGAGGGGCTGGAGACTACGGAGAACATCGTGCGTGCTGCTCTAACCTGAGAGTGGCCGCTGCAGGTCTAGTGAAAGAGTTCGCGTATTGAGGCTTCATTCCACATAAGGCTGTTTGCAGTATGCTATGCCTGTGCATCTGAGTCAGGGTCTGTGCTGCTTAGGCCGCTGAGGATCTGACTTTCAAGGGAGTGCATGCCGTATATGGTATCGTCTGTGTAAAGTAGGAACAAAGACAAAGCTTAAATGTTAGTTATTCCACAACATACTTCCAAACTGACCCGGAAAGATGCTCAGTATATATAACAGAGTGAGCACAGGTGATCTTACCTGTGATTAGTACACAGAGGTATAAGCTGCATGCCAGCGGTAGCTGGAGTGGCTGCTAACTGAGAGCTACACAGGACTGTGCTACTAAATAATGGCTATAAATGTTTCTGTTGTTAAAGTGTAAAAACTAGTTTTATTACCTTCATAAGCATTGGCCATTATTCAGCATGTATTTGTATGTAAGAAAAAGAAATGCAATAGGTAAGAATATGCATAAAATGTGGGAGGTAGCTTGTCCATGTAAATAAACACTGCCTACTTGGGATGAGCAATGAGAGATCTCCAGACAGGCAAATAGTGTACAAAGAGAAGAATCGAGATGCCTTTCACAGGAGTTTTGGAAACTGCATTTTTAGTGTTTTCAACCTAGCACTGGTGAAATGTGTTTCTATGGAAACGTGCTTTAATTTCAATACCGGGAATCAGTGCACAGGTTGGACTCTTGGTTGGTGAAGGTTTGTATGAATGTTCTCTACTTATACCTTTAGAAATTCACCTGCCTCACCATTTGAAAAGAAGTTTTGTTTGGCTAAAACATTTCCCTCTAACAATACTGCTCAATCGTAGACTCCACTGAGATACACGAAGACACTGCTGCTCCCGGTCGTTCTCGTCATCGTCGCTGCCATTGGTAGAAAGGTGCGCTTGCCACTCAGAAGCCTGTTGTAATTGTATACATTGTATTTGTAATTTTAATTGTAATTGGTTTTGTATGGTAGTTACAGTTATCTGGCTATAAGATAATCTGATAGTTTGTCCTGGTTTATTGAAACATTTAGTATTTTCTTACTGATGGCCTTTGATACGAATACTTAGATCTCTGTCCGCCTAAAATAGACCCAGGAAAGAATCTGATCATGCATTTTGGAAGACATTTCTGGATGTCACAATTGACCCAAATACAAATTTATTTACCCATGTCCATTGGCTAGATTTTAATACTAAGTAATATTTCCAGAAGTATTTAGCACTTTTGCTCTTTTATATGATATATGAGCAGTTTTCAGTTACAACTGAATGGGGTTTATTATTTATCAAGAAGAATTGGGAATTCAAGTGTGTTGGTGAACTGGATAACTTGCTTAGACTCCATGTTTACTTTGATAATGAAATTCTAAGCCCTGGTGTAAACTAGGCCTGAGAAACATCAATCTTCTATGAAGAAAAGCAGGAGTGAGACTGTTTTCAAGTAGTTTGTGATGGCTGTAACTGTGTAGGACTTAAAAGATGAGATTAACGTTAATCGAAGAGGATAGGACAAAGCCCGACAATGTATTGATCTCTAGTGATTTGCGTTAGCACAGTGAATCTATCTGTGTGATCTCCTGTACTGTAATTACTGTTCACTTGGGTTTGTACTGGACTCTGCACTCCAGAGTATTTCCCCATGGTGTAATTTGATGTGTTAGTCAGTGTCCTATGAGGCAGACAGATAGTGCCTTGCAAGATCAGACGTTGTTAGCAGCTCCCTTCGTGCCCGCTGTCATACTAGACTCTGGCTTAGCTCCCTCCTCCTACAGCAGGCCTGGCAGCACCAACTCTCCACCTGCTTCAGCTCCTGTCAGATTACTCAGTTTCACTACGTGGCAGGCTCTGAGCTTGCTTTGCAGTTTTGCACTTTGTTCATATTTAATAATCCTCAAAAATTGTCAGATATTGACCATTAAGAACCTATTTAAAGACTACAGTGGTTGGGCGTGATGGCACATGCCTTTAATCTTCCTACCTGGAGGCAGATGCAGATGGATGTCTGTGAGTTTGAGGCTATCCTGGTCTACATACAAGTTGTAGGCCAGCTAGAGCTGCACAGTGAGGTGAAACTATGTGCAATAAAACAAACGAGACTGTAGTTTTGATGGCAAGATGTGATGGAATATCATCGCATCAGATGAGTGAAGCTCCACTGTGTAAAGAACAAAGGATTCAAATCGAAGCTGGGTAATTGTTTTCAAATATGAAAAGCCTACCATTTGGAAAATATGCCTACCTTTGGTGCCTGAGAAATCTGGTCAGTGGTAATTTTTGGAGATAGAGCATTGGACCAGAAATGCATAGATCAATGAGAAAGGTGTTAGAGACTGAGGCAGCAGCCCGGTAGTTCTTCTAGGGGATAAACTCAGGCATGCACAAGATGCTGTAGGGATGTTCCTGCTGGAGACAGGATGCTAACAGTTGCTGTCTCCGAGCCATGTGGGCAGTTCTGTGTGCCTGATTAAGGGAGGCCTTGCTATCACCTCATGTGGGAGGAGCAGGAGTGAATATCAGTACCATCAGCGCTTCTTAACCCTCACCCCTGTCTTCCCAGGGACAGCATTTCATCCTCTGGGCCTGTCAGTCACATCCTAAAAGGGGTATTGGAATTTTCGTAATAGGACTGGTGACTATTAGACAAAATCAAGGACTGTGCTAGTATAAAATAACATTGAAATTATTATTTACTGAGTGTTCTCATATCGTAGGGTGATATCACTATACAGCAAGGCAGGTCCAGGATAAGCCAAAGCCTTTCACTGAATGAGGAGGAAGGGTAGGTGGGGAAAAAGTCTAGGAAGGAGAGAGGAGGGAGAGAAGTTGGGGATCAAGATGGAGACAACAGGCAGGTGATCCAGATGCAGGTGCACTAGGTCAATTGTATCTTGTCTAGGTGGGCGGTTATAGCTTTATTAGTTGGCATGAGTTTATTGTGTGGATGTATTGTGGATTGAGAATTTAACATGTAAATCTGATTGTTGGGTTACAGTTTGTTGAGTCTTGCCTTTACTGGGTAGTTGGAAGTTTATTCTTTAACTACCAGGGAGCACTTGCTGGGAGTGTGGGCCGAGTCCGTGGTTGGGAGCCGCGACAGGCCAGCCACTGCTGGACTTCTAGAACCATGGTTTTGCTGGGACCAGAGAATTTGTGGCTAGCAGGGAGCCGCTGGGAAGGATACTAATCTCAGATGAATTAGCGCTAGTTCAAATGGCCCCATTGGAACTAGGGACCACCAGGGTATGCATCGGAATTATATTAAGGGTTTTAACATTTATTTTTTTATAACAACTTTTCTAAAGTCTTTAAAAATCCATTTGCAGATTATTAATGATATGCGGGGTGTCATAGCTAACCAAGAGACAGATGTAAGGTAAGTGTGCTCCTACTGTTCTTACTTCCATGCATTGAACATTTGCTCTACTGTGCTCTTCTGTGCTTGCATATTGTATGCTCAGCACTTCAGAAGGATGCTCTCAGCTGTCACCATTCCCTCCCTGTGGAGGAGTCTCGGCTCTGCATTCATTTATCAGAACTCAGGCAGAGAAGTCTGACCAAGCCCCCTTCGCCTTCCTTCCTGGAGGGACACAGAAATGCCAGTTCGGCAGAGAAAATCAGTTGTTCTGTTTGGAGACCATTTGAGAAATAAACAGAGAAATATAAAACTAGATCCATTCCTTATTTTCTCCTCAACTTCCTAAGAAGCAATATTTAAATCATAGTTAACCAACCATACCTACAGATTGGCAAAGAGAATGTACTTGTAATTAAAGAAATGAAAGCCTTTTCTAAAGGATGTAAAACTTAGATGCTGGGAAGGTTGACAACATCAAACAGAAGAACTTCAGTCTGATAAAAGATGCTAGAAGCATTATTGAACGGAAAAGAATAGTTGCAGAAAATATCTGTGGTATATGACTCAGGACTGATAACTGGTAACAAGCATACAAAGACCCAGAAAAACTAATGGGAGCGTCTCCATACACACTGGGAAATGAGCGCAGGACCTAGGAAAGGGAACCAAAAGAAGAGCACGTTTGTATTTTCCCTCTCCGTCACACTCATGCCTAGAACCTTCTCGTCAGTTAATGATGGTAAGCTGTCCCTGTGTCTGGGGTTTGCAGGAGTTGAACCCTTGTCCATGCACTGCACTCCCTTTCAGCCCAACCCTTCACATAGCCAATAGGGAAGAGTAGTCGTTGAAAGGGTATTTACAAATGACTCAGAGGGGCTCAGAAAGGCCTACAGTCTTGTGACGAAGACATTTTAGATAAAACTAAAGTCTTTCTATTTACCAGATTAGTAAGAATTGGCAATAACCAGGGCTTGCCCAGCTGGCAAGAAACACACAGTGGGCCTCCCCTTCACACTGCAGGTCCATCCTGTGGAAATGTTCACACAAATGGAGATGGAGGTCAAAGGGTGCTTAGCATGGTATTGTGTGTAATATGGAAAGTTAATGTGGTCAAGTATATATGTGTTAGTAAAGAATAAAACTATGGCCCTGGTATAAAGTAGAATGTTTTACCATCTTTATGGGAATAGTTTGAGCATATATCATTGGATTTTTTTGTTTGAAAAGCTAAGTAATACATATATATGTCAACTATAAGTTATGTGCTCGTATGCATTTTCTTTTATAACTTGAATATCCTCACCTTTACACTGTCCCTTGACCTTCACAGCCCTGCTAACATAATGGAAAAATCTTGTATATCATTTAGAAACCGTTGGCTATAACTTTGCCTTGCTTGTATCTGTGAGGATAGGCAGGGAAGGGGAAGTGCCTTTGGCATATGACGCCAAAACTTCTCCTCATTTGAGCAGTGGTTTGTTTTGTTTTGTTTTGTTTTGTTTTGTTTTGTTTTGTTTTGTTGAAGGAGTTTGGAGAAGCAGCTTCAAAGTTAGAACTGTAGTGAACAATTCTGGAAAAGGAGCTGAAAACTTTTTATAGGAAAATAGAACTGAGGAATAACTACAGAGGGAATTCAGCAAACCAGGGTCACTGGGGTTCAGCTCTCCTGTGGAAATGGACTGCCTTGCTGATCTTTCATTTAGCATAAGAAAAGGTCATTATAAAACAGACAGGATGAGAAAGAGGTCCGTTTCCATTTGGATGTGATCACCATTAACCACTTTATTCATGGACCTGGAGGTCAAGGATGGTAGTCCTGGCCTCAGGTAGAAACTGCATCGCTCTGAGGTCATCCTGAATGCAGTCTTGCTGGCCGGGGTGCTGGGGTTGGTCTTCCTTGCCATCCGTCCATGGGGGTGGCAAATGATTGCTGCATTTTAGCACTGCTTGTGCTTAGGAAATGAACCTGAGCTTTTGCTTGGAATGAAGAGGGGATGCCCTACCTTCTTCATGCTTGACTAGTGTATTTGATAGAAGCAATATATACACATTCTTTTGAGATCAGATTCCCAAATCAGATTATGTTCTGCCCAGGTTGGGGAACAAGGATCACCCCGATACATATATTCATCTTTGTTCAAATCTTGGGAACAACTCTGAAGCTCTTAGTGCACCCTTTGTCAGAAAGCTTCCAGATCCATTTTTCCTATCTGACACCTCTACTTTCTCCATGGCTTATCTCAGAAGCTGTAGTCCTAAGTCCTGCTCTTAGATCTGTAACCTAACAGGATGCAAGTCTTGCTATTGTCATATTTAGAATGCTATTCAAACTTCGACTACCCCTGCCAGCTCTTACTCTGTCCTGTCAGCGCTGCCTCTGTGGATTACCACCTCCTGCCACTTCCTGATACCTCTGCCTCTGACCTTGTCTCCAGATGCAAGCGTTTCCAGCAGAAGGCAGAACACGCCACATGCTTGTTCTCTCCAGTCCTTCAAACCACTTAAATGTCGCAGCCTTCATCCTGGTCTCCTGGACCTTGCACCCTCTGACCCTTACCTCCCATCTGTGACCCTCCCTTAGTGTCTCTCTGCCTTTTCTCCTCTCCAGGTCCAGTCTTCATGGCTGAGTCAGCAGAGCCTCCTTACACCGTCTGCTCTTGGCCCACAGGGTCTTCCAGTCTCCCCTCTGACCTACTCAGACACCACTCAGTGGTCACCAGCCTTTCTAGGCACTCATGATCATACATGTTACACTATTTCTTGTTCTCTGCAGGGAGACAGGACATCTGTCACTGGGGACGATTGCTTCTTTCCCTCTGAATTATATATAAACCCTGAGAGGAGAAGCGTGTTTTTCTATCTTGTTACCTCTCTATCTCCTGGGTGTTCAGTTGTCGGTGAACTTGAATAGATCATACTCTGGACTCTTGCACATCGCATTTTAGTGGGAAAGGGCAAGTAAGGTGATACCCTAGAAAAACATGTGAATTCTATCTCCTCTAAAAAGGGCAGTGGGATGGGTGTAGCCACGGAGTAGACACTGGGTAGGAGACAAGCCTCTCTGGTGGCTTTAGGGGTCAGTCAGCTTGTGACCAGGTCATGCAGTCGGGAGAACAAGGGAGAAGGTAGCTGTCCAGGGTGAGAAGTGGGGTCACTGAAGGAGGAACATTGAAGCTGATGGATTGAGAGTCTGTATTAGTTACAGAGGAACCTTGTCCATTTTAGACTTTGAAGCAAAGGAGTAAATGGCTGGCTGGTCTTTTCTCTAAATGTTCTTTCCGAGGCTGTGGTAATTGATGCTCAGCAGGGAAAGCTGAGGGCAGGACTCGTCAGTCTCTAAGCACAGTGCCCAGAAAGACTGTTCCAGCAAAACTGAGGGCAGGACTCGTCAGTCTCTAAGCACAGTACCCAGAAGGACTATTCCAACAAAGCTGAGGGCAGGTGTTGTTCCTGTTTGAATGTTAAGTCTGGTGCTGAGAAGACTGTGCATGTGACTTCTGTGTCCCTGCCATCTCTGTTGCTGCAGTAGTACAGAGAGCTCAGGGTTCATGCACCAGGGGAGGAAGTCGGCACATGGGCTCTGTAGGCTTCCGAGTTCTTCATGTCATGCCTTAAGTCATCCGCTGTGTACACTGTGTGATTATTGGCGTAGTAAATACATACATAGTAAGATGCACATTGCCATTTTAAAAATGTGCTCTCTTGAATGGTTGTATACTAGCACTGGGATAAAGGTTTTAGTTTTGATTTATGTATCTGTGCCTCGAGAGCAATACTAAAACAAGTTGTAAAAGCTCTTATTTGTAGATAAAAGAAAAAGTAAATGGAGTACCTCTGTAGTAAGTACATTTTCTTTTCATTTCAGAAAACACCAAGTTGATCATGGAGAGGTAATATTTAACGTTACCAAGACACTATATATATATATATATATATAGTGTGTGTGTGTGTGTCTGTGTGTTGTGTATTGTGTGTGTATTTTCATTCTTTGGTTTGTAGTTCTGGTATCTAGATTTATTGGTTCTTGTCATTAATTTATCTTCAAAATTCTTAGATATGTACTTTTTTGTGGGAAGGAGCCAGCTGATTGACTGACTCATTTGCTGATAAACATTGTGGTCAGTGAGTGAGTCCCTACAGTGACGTGGTTAGTTCCTGGAGCCTGTGAGCCAGGTGTGTGAGGTGTCCTTGTGTGGCAGAATGCCATGTTTTCCTCATCTTGTCCAGAAGCTTCAGAGGTGTGATGGCTGCTGTTCCCACCTTTCAGAGACCAGCAGCTTCACACAGCCCAGGGTGGAGCACTGTGGTGTGGAGGCAGAGGCCTCCGTTCCCCTGCCCACTTCTGAGCCTTGGTCTGATGGCAAAAACAGTAGACTTAAGGTAGACCCTGAAATCACGCTGTGCCTGCAAGCTTGACTCTGCCTGCAGTTGCACATATGTTTGCCTGTGTGGCTCTGACGAAATGGTGCAGCCTGACAGTGCATGCTAGCAGTTTCTCCCTGCCTATAGACAGGAGTCCTCAGGTCTCACCAAAGTGCAGAGAATAAGCGAGTGGAGTGCTCAGCCACACATGTGGTTTCTCTATGATCCCTTTTGCTACCAAGCCGAGTCAGGGACAACTGCAGCAGCTTCTGCACACAGGGCTGCTAAACTCGTGAACTCACTGCCAGGGCTGCCTGCACAAGACCTGTACACCATCAAGCCAGTCCATATTCCAGCGTGGGAGGGGCCTGTGCTTATGAACCTTTACCCCAAACTGGGGAGCTATTGACCGTTGATGGCTTCTGCAGGAGGGAGAATCAGTTGTCTTAAAGACATGGCCCCTGCTAGGTCCAAAATGCTCCAGTGGATGATCTCAACCCCATGAGAAAGTTGGGGGTTGGGGGAGGAGGAGGAGAAGAGAGGGAAAGGGAAGATGTGTGTATGTATACATAGTGCAAATTATTGTTGTTTTAAAGGAGGACACAAAGTTAAGAGGATGTAAAGAGTTTGGGGTGTGGCTCCAAGCCGCTGGAGCTAAGGGAAATTGTAGGAAATGATTGTGTTGAGAATGCCTTGTTTGAAATGCTCTGAGAGTTAATATAAATATTCCATAGAAAGAACATTTAAGACACTGTTTCTGCCCAGATTAACAATGTCTTCCCTTCACAAATGGTAGAGATGAACCCTTTTCTTTCCTCCCGTCAGTTGGTTTACCACGCTCTGCAGCTGTTTGCATACACAGCCCTCGGTGTTCTGATCATGAGACTGAAGCTCTTCCTCACACCACACATGTGTGTTATGGCGTCCTTGATCTGCTCCAGACAGGTAACTTGGTGCCAGGGAGTTCTAGCCCAGCCTTGGCTCCCAAGGGATCCTACAGTAGTACTGGCCGGCAGGCTGTGATTCCCTACCCCTGAAGTTCTTTGCTTCTGTCCACAGCTTCCTAAAGCCTAATGGTCTAGGCTGATCACCGTCTGCTCTTCTACCTTGTAAAGTTATCCTGGCAAACAGCAGATGCCACTGCAGACAGGGTTTGTCAGCAGTCAGCGCAGGTGCTGACAGAGAGGACAGCTCAACTGCAGAGGAATTTCTTATCTGTATATCACATATTTGCATTATTATTATTATTATTATTATTATTATTATTATTTTATTAGGTAGATTTTAGTTTTTCAAGAAAAAGTTCTTCTATATCCCTGGCTGTCCTGGAACTTGCTTTGCAGACCAGGCTGGCCTTGAACTCAGAGATTTCTGCTTGCCTCTGCCTCTTGAGTGCTGGGTTTAAAGGTATATGCCACCACCACCCAGCCAAGCTTTGAGATGATTTTCCTTGTATGTGCATTTGTACCTGCTTCCCTGATTTATTCTTTAGTCATCCTTGACGAGTCACTCTCATCATGTAATTATATTCAGAAAGTTTTGCTCCTCTGTAGTGTGGCTGATTCATCAGGCGGTCAGCAAAGGAACAGCATCGCCTCTATCAACTGTAACAAGTGTTTACTCTTAATTCTAGGAGTGTGTGTGTGTGTGTGTGTGTGTGTGTGTGTGTGTGTGTGTGTGTGTGTGTGTGTGTGTGTGTGTGTGTGCGTGTGTGTGTGTGTGTTCCCCAGAAGTGAGGCAGGGATGTCTGAGGGAAAGCACAGAGGGGCGGTTCTGTGCACGTGTGGACTGTTCGTGTGTAGCTGCTGTCACCATGCACAAGCTGTGTTAGAGAGGACCTACCCAGCTCTCATTCTCCTCCTCCAGGCTGGGCTGGGACAGCAAACAGAGCTGGTGGAAGTCCTCTGTCTTGACTCCCACCCCACTAATAGGGCAGGTAACCGTGTCTGTACTGTGTTGCAAACTCAGAAGGACTCTGCATTGGGTTAAGTTTGCTCCTGCTGTGGTCCTGGAGATCAAACCCAGGCCCACAGGCAAGTGCTGTAACTGAGTTGGGTCCCTAACCTATTCTGAACCAACAAGTTTTATAAATGGGTTCTCGGTTTTATTCTAGGTTGGGCCTTGTAAATCAGGCAGGTGGCCTGGCTCTTCTTGCAGTACTTGTGAAGCCGCGTCTCTTAGCTACGATAGTTTTGATACTGAATATCACTGCTGAAGTATTATTCGCTGGGCCAGCAAGATGGCTCAGTGGGTTAAGGACCCTCAGTGACCTCGAGTCCAATTCCTACAGTTCACATGAGGTGGAAGAGAGAACTGACCCCACAGTTGTCCTGTAGCCTCTGACACCTCCCACAGTAATAGTAATGAAGTTCTACTTCAGACAGTCCACATGTGGCACCACAGCAGAGGCTGGGTTCTTCCTCAGGAGTTGTCTTGCTGGTACCTAGTGCTTTGTCCTGACGGTCACCAGGGTTGTTTCTTGGATTTCAGCTGTTTGGATGGCTCTTTGGCAAAGTGCATCCTGGTGCTGTTGTCTTTGCTATATTAGCAGCAATGTCTATTCAAGGTTCTGCAAACCTACAGACCCAGTGGAACATTGTAGGGGAGTTCAGCAACTTACCACAAGAAGAGCTCATAGAATGGATCAGACACAGCACAAAACCAGGTAAAACAACAAGAAAGTCCTCCTATTTCTAATCTAACTTCATTGTCTTTCCACCATGTCATACATTGCCACAGAATCCAACCTGAAGTCTTTTAGAGGAGTCAACACTATTGGCTACATGGTGTAGGGCAGGGAATGCTGTACACATCTTAGTGATTTATTTTGCTATGTTCATATAAATTTAAATTTATAAACATTTTCCAGATTTGTGAGTTCTACATTTAACATTTCGTTATGTTTCCTTCCTTGGTGGAATTTCAGTATTAGCCCTCCATTCCCTTTTACCTGTAAGTGATGGCCCTTTAATTCATGTGTTCCCATGGAAACTTGCTGTCCCAGTAGGAAGTGGTTGGTGCTGTGAAACTTTTAGTCATCAGGAGACTACTCTCCAAGATATTAGAAAAGGAAAGGAAAGACAGGAAGGTGATACTCATTCCTCAGCGCTGACCACCCTGTTCCCCAAACCTGGCTGCAGACTGTCTCTCAGTCAGCCACCTGATTCATTCTGCTACTGCCCCTGAACCTTTAACTTGTGATCCTCCCTGGGCTTCAGCCAGCTCTGTTACTTGTGAAATGACTGGGCTGTCCTGATGGCAACCCCTACAGATGCTTGTCCAGCATGTTCCTGAGACCATGTAATTGCTTCCAGATGCAGTGTTTGCAGGCGCTATGCCCACCATGGCAAGTGTGAAGCTCTCCGCTCTCCGACCCGTGGTGAACCACCCACATTATGAAGATGCAGGTCTAAGGTTAGTGCACAGGTGCATAATGGGAAGGACAGTCTCAGACAGACAGCAAGTGAGGAGCCCAGCAGAAGAGGAAGGAGTGTTTCTGAGAAGATAGGCACAACGGGGTTATTTCAGAGTCATTCATGGGGAAGGAGCAGCTGGGCTGGAAGCCAAGCTGTTGAGGCTCCATGGTTCAGTCATGCTGCTGTCTTTGGTTATGGCTTTCTATTGGGCAAACAAAAAGAAATCCTGTCAGTTTTCCAAGGTATCCCAGTCTCCATAGAGCTATCTCCCACAATTGTCCAACATTGACCAGTCTAAGCCTCCCCCTTGCTGGACATTTTCCCTGAAATCTGAGGAGTCAGTTGGAAGAGATTCATTCAGTGGGATTTCCGCTCTGCTTTTATGATATCGTTTGCTATAATGAACTTAGATCTTTTGTCTGGTCATGTAAGACTTACTGTTTTTCCAGTAAACTATGCCTTCTCTTGTCTTGGAGGAGATGATAGATTTCTTATAGAAATACCTTCCAGAGGAGGGAAAGCTAGCCCTTTTCCAAATGATCAGATGATTCTGTTAGTATCTTGTTTTGCATAACAATGGGGTGCACATTTTATAAATAAGAAGCTTTTTCATTAAAAAGTCAAATTTCAGTGCAATTTTCCAAAGCAATTTCATACCGTAAGTTTTTCTTAAATCTAGAACTCAGTGGAGAGTTGTATGGGTTGAACGGTTGCCTCTTCCAACCGTGCTAGTGTGTTTGCTCTCATCCCTGTCTGCACACGGGGTTCAGGACAACTGCAAGCAAAAGCAAGGGAGCAAAGGCAGCATTAAGTTTGGAAATGTGGGCCCAGAACCTTGGGCAATGTCTCCCTTCTTGTTGTGATCTCCCTAGGCACCTTGCCAGCTCCTCCAAGGCTTTTCCACTGTCTTCTCTGGAGTGTGCTTAGTCTCATCTCAGGCTTGCTCTGTACAACACCGCCTGTGTCCCTTTTAATCGTGAACATTTTTGCCTACTTATTTTTTCTTCAAGAGCCAGAACAAAAATAGTATATTCAATGTATAGCCGAAAAGCACCTGAGGACGTGAAGAAGGAATTGGTGAAATTAAAAGTGAATTATTACATTCTGGAAGAGTCATGGTGCATAAGAAGATCCAAGTAAGTACTTCATACAGTTCATAGTTTATAATCTTAAGTGAGCAGTTAGCTTAGACCCATGGTAAATGCTCTGTATATATGATATGATATGATATGATATGATATGATATGATATGATATAAGATGTAAAATAAAATATTTTCAAAAGTATGAATGAACATCCTGTATATAATTTGAATTAGACCTTTTTATTCATCATAGAAACATACTTTTTAATAGTGATGTGTATGTGTGTGTATTTACTATTACCTTAAAAAATATATATATATGTATATATATATATATCCTTAAAGTGACTATATTCAGAATGATTGATAATCTTCCAAATTGTTCTTATTTGTGTTCGATTTCTTTCAAACATTAGTTAGAATTGAGTGCATTGTCTTTCAAAAGACCTCAGACTCTGAAACCAAGTAATGATGTAGTCTGGGTGTGCTCCGGTGGTCCAGCAACAACTCGGGGACTTCACTGTCCAGATTGAATATACACAGCTGACACATGTCCTGGGGCTGGATGTGGTTGTCTGGTAATAACACCTCAAGTGAAACTCTCCTTTCTTGCTTTACCTACATCCTCCTAAGTTTATATTTGAGAACTTTGTTTCTATGAAGAAGTTCATTGATCAGAGAGTAGCTACAATGACAGGAAGATCTCAAAATGAAATATAACTTCTGAAGTGGACGTGACCTAAGGCCTCACCAGGGGCTGGGCACACACCCGGAATCCCAGCACTCAGCATGCTGAGGGGACGATTACTAATTTGAGTTACATGTGGAGTTTGAGAACAGCCTGGACTGGATAGCAAGACTCTGGCTCAAAAACAGACCAATCAAAATGGAGCACAGCAATGCCGAATACAAGTGAGACAGTAGATGACAATGTCCTGCAGTGGCAGGACCAAGGCTTCCCCTACATGGGGAGCACAGGACCTGATGATTTCACCAAGAGTTGAGGGCATTGTATATTTTATATCAGAACTCTTACTACTGTTTAGCCCAACTGAAGCCTTCAGGGGACTGCTCTATCCTTGTATGCTGTTTACTACAGTGATACTACAGGGCATGAAGAGAAACTGATCACATAAATTTCGTGAATGGAAACAGTTCTATGATACAGTATCTACATAGCTTTGTCTACAAGACCTAAGTTAGTTACTGATTATTGAAAGCCCTTCCTATGAGTAGGTTCCAGGTAACTTGAGTTTAATCATTTATGGAAACCGTCAGTGCTGTTATAGTATAGAACATGTCTTAAATGCTTACACCCAATGTCAAGGAGGTGGCTTAGCATTAAGTGCACTGGGTGCTCCTGCAGAGAACTTGGCTTCCTTTCCCAGCACCCTTGAGCTGGCTCCCAACTCTGTACCTGTAGTTCCAGAGGACCTACTGCACTCTCCTGGCCTTCACTGGCACTAGGCACTTACGTAATGTACATACACATATGCACGCAAGACATTCCCTCACATAGAGGAAAAATTTAAATGTGTGTAGTGATGTGGATATAATAATAGTCACATACTCACCAATTGCCTCTAGTCTGTACAGCATACAGAATCCAAGTGCTAAGTGTTATGAGGCCATGCACAAAGGCAGTGCTGGGGGAGCATTTGCAACAGCTCAGCATTCTGACAGCCTTCTGTGAAAGAGGGGTCTTTATCTCCTTGGGCTTCCCCTTTTAAGAAGCATGAGGCCACTGGAACAAGAGAGGGCCTGAGATTAAATACTTTTTGCAGGGCGGAGTGTCTGGGAAGGAAAGCTCATTAGCTAAGCCTCCAAGCCTTTAGGTACCTCTTTATAATGGAGATCTAATCTTGAGCCTTCAGGACCTGTGGTCATGTCCTCTACCTGTGGAGGGGCTTGGGCTGTGCCTCTATGCAACTTATGGTCACAAATCTATGGAGGGCTGTGGGCTAGGGACCAGCCTGGTTTCCCAGGAGTCAGGGACACCCACTGTCCCTTCAGGGTCTCCGGGGTTCAAGCCTCCTCAACCGGGAACCAGGGTGCCTTTCACTGTCCCACAAGCTATAACAGAAGCCAAAGGAGAATGGACGGAGAGAAGGGGACAGGTTTTTATCCTATTTTTACAGGTACCAGAAGAACTGAGTTTTTCTTATTCTGTCTGCATCAGTTAGGTTGGCTAGAGACAACCTCCATCTTGCTGCAAATACTGGAAAGTAAAAGTATGTCAGAACAGGGCAAGCAAAGAGAGAGCAGGAGAGAAAGGAAGGAACGTCTAGTGCTGAGAGAGTGTGCATGCGTGTGTGCCTGCACATGCTTGCCTGTGCATGCTCAGCCAAGCATGCATTCATGCATGATCTCCTAATGATCTGCCCTAATCATTCCTCAGATACATCACCATGTGGTCAAAACTAAAATACACCCATTTTTAATTTCGTAATTGTAGATGAGATTTTATAACCTTTTATATTGTCTTTCTTTTTTCCTTCCTTTCTTTTTCCTCTTTATAGTTTCAAATAAAGCTTCTTTTAATTCAAATCAGGGTTTGAATAAAGTAATCATTCACATTCTTGCTGATGTTTCCCCAACCCATTTTCTTCTAATAATGTGTGCTGTGTGTTGCTCTGTTGTTAGCCTGACCCTGAACTGGCCTTAACTGATACTCTGATTCAGCCTTCTGGGGATCTCCAGTAACAGTGGCAGGCGGGGACCCTAAGGCAGCTCTTTGCCCCTTCATTTTGCCTTAGCATATTGAGCTCTAGAAAACCTAGAGTAGGTACTGAATTTTTAGCTGTCATGTTTTCTACAACCCCAAGTATGATAACGGTTCAGCCTTATGTGTGTGAGAAGGTTAAGAATGGAAACCAGAAGCCCAGCCTTATTCTAGTTCTTCAGCTCGGTAGCATCCAGTGTTAATGAGGCTCTTCAGAAAGTGCACTGGAACCCTCTGTGGGGACATCACTGGCAAGCTCTCTAGACAGTAGTCTGATGGAGGCAAAGTGACAATCTGTGCCTTGGACACAGTGAACATTTAACTTTCAAAAGGGAGGCAGGCACCAAGAGTATTGCACTATGGCAGCAAAGTGGGAGACGACCGAAGTGTAATCCACCAGAGTCTTCAGTGATCACAGATCAGAACCAACGGCTGCGAAGAGGAGCAAGCAGGGCTTCATGTACTAAGACCAAAGAGTAACTAAATCGTACTGTCACAAGTCCCACAATGTCCCCAGTTTTGTGTAAGCAACCCAGAAATGTCCCTGTTTATATTTTGTGTGAGAGGGAACATGGATCAAAGCTCTAGCAGCATAGATAGATAGATAGATGCTTATGTTTATTAGCAGAGCATCTGAGAAGTGATATTCAAGGCTAGGCATGAACCTGCTGAGTGGTGAATAGTCACAAAGATAAGATTAAATGGATCTCGGACTTCTCATAAGTGTTTTCTTCTCGTGGGGAGAAAGAAGGGAGGGACGGAGGGAGAGAGGGAGGGAGGGGGAGAGAGGGGAGGGGGAGAGAGAGAGAGAGAGAGAGAGAGAGAGAGAGAGAGAGAGAGAGAGAGAGAGAGAGAGAGAGAGAGAAACATAACCATGGTTCATTCTCTGTAATTTTAGCTGTTCCTTTCCTTTTCTTTTATGCTGAGTGGAGATTGACTGTGAGGGCCTCATGTATGGTATTCAGGCACATTGACCCAGACCTTTTTCCTCTCTGTGCATGTGTGTGTGTGTGTGTGTGTGTGTGTGTGTGTGTGTGTGTGTGTGTGTGTGTGTGTGTGTGTGTGTGTGTGTGTGTGTGTGTGTGTGTGTGTGTGTGTGTGTGTGTGTGTGTGTGTGTGTGTGTGTGTGTGTGTGTGTGTGTGTGTGTGTGTGTTGAGATATCTCAGTATCTTGCTCAGGCTAGTCTTGAACTTGAGATGTTTCTACTACAGCCTGTGCCAGTAGTACAGGCTTTTCTTCCAAAACAAGTAAAAGCAGAATAGCCACCTGGAAATATACCGACTCTCTCCATAAATGTGATCTTGGTTTAAAAGGTTAAAATTATTTGGATGAGTTATTTAGGCAAATATAACTTGGTTATCTTATTTATACCAGATTTTGTTTTGTTTTTGAGACAGGGTCCTTCTATGTAGTTCTGGTTGTCCTGGAGCTCAGTATGTAGACCAGGCTGACCTTGAACTCACAGAGGTCTGCCTCCATAGTGCAAGGATTAAAGATATGTGCCACCATGCCAGGCTACTTATATTATTGTTTATAAAAATATTTTTTGGCTGGGTATTGTGGAACACACCTAGAACCCAAAAAACCTGAAACCCTGAGGCAGGAAGATTGCATGTTTCGGGCTATCCTAGGGCATACAATGAGACCCTGATTTTGGAGAAAAACAAACAAACAGAAATACACTGTATTTGCAGTTTAATTATTCATTTAGCTAAGAAGTAAGCGTACCTCTGTCAGGTTTCAGGCATCTCATATATCCAGAAATGCTCAACCTGGACTCTCGGAAGATTTCTGGTAGTTAGATAAAAGCCAGCATTCCTCAGGAATTTGTGAAACTGGTTCCCATCGGCCACAAGTGTCATAAGGAGTCATTGTCCTTGCCCTGTCAGAAGGGACACATGGCTCCATTGGCGTGCACATGTGGTTACATGTCCTAGTCCATGCTGGGCCTCGGGCCCTCTCCATACCCAAGTCACTAGCACTGGCCCTTCCACCTCAGTCCCAGCTCTGTCACTCTCCTGCCTCCTGCTCTTCTCAGTTCTCTGGCAGACAGCCCTGGCCATGTCCAGTCTGCTTCTCTTTCTCTCTGCTCTGGACTCTGGATACTTTTTCTTTCTTACCTACAATAACAATCATAACCATCCAATGGAGCAGCCATGTTGGCAGTTTCTCTGCTATGTTCCTCCCGTACAACCACAGTAAGACTCATTTTAGAGTGTAATGAGTACCTTTCCCGTGAACTAAGCAAATTTCATAATTGTTAAAACTAATACTTTTGCACTCTGAGCCTGGGGCTGTAAATATCTGATTGTCCTCAGTCTACACATTCTGAGGGGCCAGCTTCCCTTACATAGTGGAAGCGCCTCGCAGCACATTCTCGATGAGAGCAGAGCAGAGTCTCCGCTATCGCATCCAGACCCTGAGAAACCTATTCCGTGCCCTTCTTCTACTCCCTGATACTCCCGCTGTGTTCCAATGTCCTAAGGAGGAGCTATGCATATTACAAAAGTAAAGGTAACTGTTGTGTGGAGTTAGGAACTTTGTCAATTGATGGGAGTAGGAAAGGTGGGATGAGACAAGAAGCGTAGACACTGCACTTGAATAATGCTGTCTGCAGTTGGAGAGTGTGTATTGACTTTAACGTGTATTCACTTCTCTAGGCCTGGGTGCAGCATGCCTGAAATCTGGGATGTGGAGGATCCGGACAACGCTGGGAAAACACCCCTGTGTAACATCTTGGTGAAGGATTCCAAGCCTCACTTTACCACAGTGTTCCAGAACAGTGTTTACAAAGTCCTAGAAGTTATCAGACAGTGACTGCACGGGCACCTGCCAGAGACCACATCAGTAATGGCTTTACTGCTTTGCCACTAACTCAGATTGCAAACCTTTTAAAAGTCTCTCAAAGTAACTGTTTTCAAATGGCAAACATTTGATTTGGTCAGTTTGCCAGTCTGATTGTAAAAATGACTTACACCAGATCGATTAGTTACTGTTTCAGTGCACCTGTTAAATTTGCTATGCAAATGAGTATATGCTTGTACTTGGTTTAAATATTTGTGTTACGGTGAACAAAGCCATCTGTGTAGAAATACATCATGGAGCTTGATGAAACTATAGTCACTTCTGGACTGGTTAGGGCCGTTTCCACCCTGCTTCCTGTTTACCTCCTGGTCGCTGACCACGTCAGTGAGTCTGTGACTCCTGGTCTTGTCAGCTGCCTCAGCTCTCAGCCCAGGCATAGCTGGCGTGGCTCACCTGTTCACCTCACTTCCGGGTGCTCTTTCTGTTCTGTGTTGCTCTGTGGACTAAGTGTGTCCTGTCTGTTGTTACCCAGACGCCTGGGTGTGGCGAGGGCCAGCTCCTGCAGGTTCCAGCCATGTGGTGGTGTTTCTCCGCAGACAGACTGGTTTCTTTTCCACAAATTCGATCTTCTCTTTAGGTTGACTAGCAAGTGCTTATTCTTGGTTAAAAAATTAGTAATTGAGTATTTTTCTCATTTTTAGTATTAATCAAATATTATATTTTAATACCTTTAATTCATTTAAAAATTTTTATGATTAATCACACTTTTAGGAAAAACTATTTTGGACAACCCCAAATATGATGCATCTATAGCTTGATATATATATAGAGAGAGATAGCTTATGGTGGACTGTAGTTTATGCTAATTTTACTTTCAGTATTAAGATAAAATAAAATCCAAGTAACTTCTGTCAAAATGTAAATGAATAGTTTTTTATTTTGCTTTCAAAATTGCCTGTCTTTAATAAGACAAAGCCTTAAGCCTTATAATTTTGCCTCAAAAAAAAAAAAAAAATCTCAGTGTGAGGAGTGTGTATGCTCGGTCTTCTCCAGCGTGTCCTTGTTTTTTGGGTTTTTTGAGTTTTTTTTTGTTTTTTAATTCGCAAATATGCTTCAAATTTCTTATACAAATTTTGTTTCTTAAAAGTTAATTTGTGTGAAATGAGATACTTCAAAACCATAATCTTCATTGTTGTAAGAAATGGTTTTGAGGTTTTAAATTCTAAACAAACTGTGACCATGGCTGACTACACATTTAATTATACAGTCTTCTCTTTATCAACCGCAGGCAGATTAACCTCAGTGTGGATTGTCCTTGAGACCTGAGCCCTCAGGGATGGCTTCCGGTGCCTACTCCTGGCAGCCTCGGAAGAGCCCTTCTCTTTCTGCCTTCTTCCCAGAGCCCAAGGACAAGCTTGTCTGGGGGCATTGGTCACCTGGAAAGACAGACAGCACTTGCAACTGAGGAGCGAGGCCTCAGTGAGGAGCCGGCCTCACTAGCCAGGGTCCCCTCCCTGAAGCTGCCCGGGGACGGCCATTCCCACTGTTGCAGACTGGCCAAGCTTCCTCATCTGATGTTTAGTTTTATTTCATAAGCTTTTACCAACTCAGAAAACGGGAGCGGCTGGAGGTCATGGTTTAGGAGTGCTGGAGCAATGACGTGCTAATGCAGAGGAATGGAAACAGGGACAGGCGTGGGTGGGAAGGACGCTCTCCCTGCCTCCTGCACAGCCATTCTGCAGCCCAACATGGCTGCTGTGTGGATACAGCAGTTAGGATTTTTTTTAATCACCTTTTAAAAGTTATTTTCTGTCCTTACCCTCTAACAATTCCCTTCACAATAAGTTCACGTGTGATGATGGGAAATTCTGTACAGAGAAACAAAACATTAAAATACTATTAGAGCCAGTTCACACACTGAGAAACATTAAAAGTAGTCTAAATTAGTTTCTCTGCAGAAACCTTTTGTAAGTGTGTCTTAATGTAACTCCACTAGCAAGCTCTGCTTGTGTGCTAGGAAAGCAGCTTGGAACTGAGGCCGTGGGGTCCCCTGTGTACCTGGCCTCCAGCACATGTGGTGGCAGCCCGTGCTCTGCGGCGTAAACACTTCGGCAGCCTGGAGCAGTAATAGGTTTTATGTAGCTGACAATGCAGTGTTAAAGCTCAGTGTTTTGCATATTTTTTGCATTTACAAATATTTTTGCTTTAGTGTGAGGAAGGAAGGAAAGACGGAAGGAAGGCAATTGAATTGTTATTATTGTGACATTAAAAAAGTAAGCTGGGAAATTCGTCCATTAAAACATAAACCTCTAAAATGCCTGGCAGAGTGTGTGCCAACAGCACGAGGAGAAAACGGGAGGATGTGTCTGAAAAAAGCAGTCCTGCACAGAAGTATTGTATTTTTATGAATTTTATGCCCCTTGTTTACATGTACTATATATGTTAAATAAAAAAAATTCCATGAAAAATGTGCCACACGCATTCTCCGCCTGCTCCTGTCCTCTGCACCCACTGTGGCTGCACATGTTCTCCTCGATGACGTGAGCCAGTTGCTTCACCTGCAGTCCTCGCTGACGGGGAGGGGCAACCTGGGGCCTGTTGCTGATGGTGGGGGCCAGAAGCAGCCCAAACGTTACGGTGTTTATGGTCAAAGCCACACTTCCTTTGTCCTTTCCTTCAAGAGACATATGGACTGGTATAATTACAGAGTTGCTGACAGCTTTTCCCATGCATTACACAAGAGACAATTTGTTATAAAAGTTCCCCCAAATTATAGTTCATATATTTGTGTATTATTGCTTATGCCACTTGAAGAGAAGGCAGCTTAGCTGTGTTCACCCATATAGAACTAACGTACTTCCTTTTTTTGTCCTGTTTTTATTGTTGCTAGATTTGTTTGTTCATTTGTTTTACAATGCAGTTTTTCTGTGTATAGCTCTGGCACTGTCTGTAGACCAGTCTGGCCTGGAACTCCGAGATTTGACTGCCTCAGTCTGACAGGATTAAAGGCATGTGTCATCACCACCCAGCCTAGAACTGACTTTCTAACAAAGCTGCACTTTGATTTCTGACATCTTTGGAGAACGATGCGCTGATGTCCTAATTCACAAGCTAGTGGCCATCAAAAGTACCCAGAAAATCTGCAAATTTGCTAAGCTTCTCACTTGGCTGATCTAAGATGGGGACCCCAGGTTTAGATTTGTATTAGTGTGATTATATCTGGTGGGCTTCATTATGACATTTTCATACATGAATATATTTGGGTCACTTTCGCCCATTCATTGCCTTCTCTTGTCCCCTCCCACGCTCACTGATCCCCTTCCTATTCCCAAAGAATCCTCTCCAGTTAAGTCTCATGTGTGTGTGCGCGTGCGTGCAACCTTGCTAGGCCCTGGAGATTGTGTTCCTCATTGTGGCCTTCCTCTGTCTCTTACAGTCTTAGTCAGCCCAGTAGAAAAGGAAGCTTTGCTGACAGCAGCACTGGTCTGTGGGTATAATCATATTCAGAAGCAGATTGACAGCTACATCATGTTCTTTCGGCAAGGGCTTGCCCGTGAGGGCTTAAGTCCTACCCAGCTATGGCTTTTGACTAGCTCGGCAGCACCAGGCACGTGAAGCAGGTTGCCAGTCTCATTGCAAAGCAGTTATCCTTACCAGTCCCGACACTATTGAACCACTGGCTGCATCTTGCCCTGCGGGTCAGTTCTGTAGTTAGCAGTGTCCATGATCATACACAGGAACATGGACAGTACCCTGCTAGCAGTTTGCAGAGCCCCTTCCAGCACCATAGAATCTCACCAGCAGGAAGAAGCTTCGAACTCAGTAGCAACTTGATTTCTGCATGCCTTTCAACCAAAGGATGTACTATGTTCAGTAACAGGGTCTTACCATGTAGCTAAACTATGCAGCCAGTATCAGGGACAGTGACCTGTATTGACTTTTGGTACATCAGAGACCTTTTGGCCAGTGGCCTGTGGAGAGATGGCTCACTCCTGCTATTGGGGTTTTCATTTTGAGTGTTTTCATACATGTATACTGCATATTTTGATTATATTTGCCCTGCAAAACTCTTCCAACCCCTCTTTTCTCTGCCAATGAGTTGCCCTTTCTTTGTCTTTGTGACTCAGTTTTGTTACAATTACATACAGGAGTGTGGGCAACTTCACCATGGCTAGACCCACTGAAGAATTGTTTCCTTCCTGCCAGAAACCATTAACTGAATAATCTTGTGAGAAAAGTGGGCCTTGTGATTGTCTCCCCTTCCCAAGGCAGTGTTGATGGGCTAGTTTTTCACAGCTGATGAGAGTTCAAGACTGCAGAGAAGAAAATATTCCATAACACTCTATCCCTTTCTCCAGCTCTTGGATTCTCCTTGGACCCTCTATGGTGGTTCCCAAGCCTTTGAGAGGTGTGAGTGGTGTCCTGTTGAGAGCACAGTTCTGCCACTCAGTTTCTCTCAGCACTTGGACCATCACTGATTGAAAGCATGCTTTTTAACTAAAGTAACAGCAACCCCGATCATCTCTGCTGTTATTATAGTGATGCCTGACAAGGGCAACTTAAGAGAAAAAGGATTTTTTTCCTAGCTCAAAGATCCACATTATAGGACAATCACAGCAGTGGAAGCCTGAACTAGCTGGTCCCATTGCACCCACGGATGGGAAGCAGAAAGGACTCAAGGTACACTAGCTTCCTTTCTGCACTCTATCTGGCCCATGGTGATCCCCTGCCCCAGGAAGGGTCCAACCCACAGTGAAGATGGGTCTTCTCACAGGCTCAGAACCATCCCAGTGATTCCAGTGTGACGGCAGCCATCACACAGGGTATAATCCAAATTGTTTTTGGCTTCCGAGAGCAGCTCAAACATTTTTATTTTTGGTTTTGAAATTAACTAATAAAGTAGGTTTGTCTATACATAGTTTGTTTGACCTAGTATCTACATTTCTTACCATCGAGGTTGTGTGGATTCCAGGGCCCCATGCTTGACAATGTCTTCACCAATCGATGGGAATGCACTCACTGGACCGCTGACCTATAGGGGCACTCCATTCCTGTCAGCTTATCCCAAGATGTCTTACATGGTCCCTTAGATCCAAAGCTAACTTCCTCTGTCCCTCTGTCACACAGGGACTTGGATTTAATTAAAACAAATGAGATAAGTTTGCAGCAGAACATTGCTATGAGCTATGCCTCATTTCAATATTCTGAAGCTGTAAACTACTTTATGTCCACTTCAGAGATGGAAGATGACTGGACAATCTCGTGCCATGGTGCTAGCCTTTGTAATCTTACTTTGCCTATGAGAAAACATAATGAATTCAATGACACGTAGGGATTTTAAAGATTTATTTTTTCACTTTACTAATTATTTTTTTTCCTCAGAAATCTTCAGTCTTTTCCCTATATTAGAAGGGCACTGTAACTCAGTCCAAGGTCATCAGCCACCTCCTCCTCCTCCTCCTGCCTTCCGTATTCCTGTGCCTACTTCGATGTTCCTACGACTATTCTCAGCACAAAAAGCACGAAGCTCCCTTTAAGCTTGCTTGTGTTTGCCAATTGCTCTTTACTTCACAGTGCTGCATCTGGACAAGTGTATTTTCACAAACCAAGGTGGAAGGTCTGAGAGATTTCCCCCCATGGATTCCAAATAAGGCAGCTGAGAACTTAGTCCCTCCTTCCCTTCCTTCCTCTCTTTATTGTGAAGAACTTTAGATAGTGATACCGACACTGGCTTGATTTTCAAAGCAAATTTTTAAACTCAATTATCTTTAACCACAAACTAATACGCTCAATTGAAAGTGTCCCTGCAGTTGTCATACAGGGAAGCAAACCACACAAAAAAATCAGAATGAAAACCTGGTACAGACTATCAAGGAGTCTAAAAGAAGGCGTTTCATCTCCAGTGTATTTAAGCACAGTATAATTGGGGGGTGGGGTTCCTGGTGTAATACAATCTCTGTTGCACAAGGAAGCATAATTACATTAAAACTCAACTCAGGGTAGTTTCATTTCTTCCGAGAAGATGGGCTCTTGAGATACACTACCTGTACTAGCTTAAGGGCCTGAGGCTCAAGCCTGGCCTTGGTCATCTGGGCTATGAGCCACCTCTGATTCTCGATGTGGGAATTTAGGGAAGCCTCTGGCTCTAAGAGTCATTTAGATTACTGCCCACTTCTGCTCCTGCTTGTAGGAGCTTGACATGGCCTGGCTCAACATATATCATCTTCAATTTCAGGTTTCTGGAGAGAAGAATCAATTTTTCATCTTTCCCATTGGAAAGACAACCCGTCCTGTGTGCTTAGCATTCCTGGTTTCTCCAGAGATCTGTGGGCACAAGGACTTCCATGCTATGCTCCCACCAGGCAATGTCTGTTAAATGACTTTCAAATAAAGAGCCATGGCACCTGATATTCTGTTTGGGTAGGCATGCTGTTTTAAATACAATATAATGTCATTTTATCAGTTTTTAAGGCACTTAGGTATATTTCATGGTATGCAAATGCAATACTGGGGAGAGTTTAATTTAGTAAAATTAAGCTCATTTAGTTGTTACACTAATTACTCCAATAGCTTTAATCCTTATCAAGTTATTTTTAATAAGACATGGAAATAAGAAGCACTTTGAAAAGATGTGCTACCATGCATGGGAGCATTCTCTGAGTCCTCAGGCAGTGCTCTAATGATGACGTCCTGTGTGGCCAACTGATGGAAACAAATGCGGAGAACCACAGTCAAACATTAGTCAGCTAAGGGAAGAATGGGAGGAAGAATTGAAGGGACCAGGTCAAGGACACTACAAGAAAACCTTCAGAATCGATTAAACTGAACCCATAGGGGCCACAGAGACTGAACTGCCAGAGAGCGTGTATGGGACAGACCTAGGCCTTTGGCACACATGTAACACTTGTGTAGCTCAATCTTCATGTAGGATTCCTAACAGCCACAACAGGGACTGTATCTGGCTCCATTGTCTGCCTTTGTATCCCTTTCCCCTAGTGGGCTGCCTTGACTAACTGCAATAGGAGAAGATGTGCCTAGTCGTACTACAGCTCAATATACTAAGGTGGCTTCATATCCATGGGAGGCTTCCCATTTCCTGAGGAGAAAGGGAGGGCAAGGGGAAGGGAGGAAGAGGATGAGAGGGAGGGACTGGGAGGAGTAAAGGATTTGATTCCAATGTAAAAGAAAGGAAGGAAGGAAGGAAGGAAGGAAGGAAGGAAGGAAGGAAGGAAGGAAGGAAGGAAGGAAGGAACCTTCCCATTCAAATCCTTCAGAGGTGTGCCCTCCAATTTCGGGTTGCAGTTAATTCCAGATGTATTCAAGCTGACAACTAAGAACAGCCATCCTAGGCCACCATGCCTAGCATGGGCTATCAGTTTAGAACTTGCTTTCCATGCTTCATTGCTGGGTTTCTACCCTTTCTGAGGTCTCCAGTACGTCATTTCATTAACAGCAATTGATGGGTTTGGGCATTTGGCTCAGTGAGTTCATTACGTGGTGAACAATCGTAAGGACTATAATTGGATCTACAGCACCCAAATAACAAAACTGAGACCATAGGAAGGAGACAGGAGGGTCCCTGGGGTCTGCTAGTCAGTCTAGACAAAAAGTTCTCAATTAAACATTATAGTTCCAAAAGTAAGATGAAGAACAATTTACAAAGACCTTGATGCTTGACCCCTGACTTCTGCATGTATCCAAAAACATGTGCATACAAGCATCTACATGCATGGACAACATGATTGTTAGTTCTTGCTGTATTTCTACTCATCATGGAATTCAATTGTGCTTGTTTAAATGCATCAATGTACAATTCTATCCTTTTACATATGGCAGAGCCTACGAAAGGAGGAACAGTTTAAATTTCACTCATTTATAAGTCCTAGCTAGTATTCAAGTTAAAAATTCAAAGAAATACTTTAAAAGTTACTTTAACCATTTAATATGTATGAAAAATCGACTTCTCTTTGCATGCGCGCGCACGTGTGTGTGTGTGTGTGTGTGTGTGTGTGTGTGTGTGTGTGTGTATAAATATACTTTTCTTGATCAGTGTCACTTTCTCTGTGAAGCCTTCCCTGACTGCCTGTCATTTGGCCAAGTGAAGTGTCCCTTCCTCCTTGCCTCGTCACTGATGAGCTCTGTACATTTATTAAAGTGATTCTCCCTATACTCTATTGCATCCTCGCAGAAGAAATGTTCTCTACCTATGGTGAGTTCCCATGCCTTCTAGCAGTGACCCTGCTAGTCACAAAGGTTAATAATATTTTGAATAAACTATACTTTCTACTTATAATATGGTAAATTCTAGGAGACATAAAATTCATTTTTAAACTCAAAGAAATGGAGTTTTATGTAGACTCTTGAGGGTAATGAGAAATAGAAAATCTTTAGATGAGTTAATATCACAGGAGAAAAACGTTTGTGATGAACTCCCAGACAGAAGTAACCCGGTAGTATAACCTGACTAGGCACTCTGGAAAGCAAGGTAGCCAAAGCAAGTGTGTCAGCCCTAGGTCCATGAACACAGTTGGGCTGTACATCTCAGGTATGGGCTAGCCTGTGCTGCAATGTGCGTCTGACTCAAGAGCAGGAAACCTGGAGATGTGATTACAAGGAGGTGAAGGGCATTCCTCACAGGATGAGACAAGATCAGTATGTTAGTTATTACTTGAGACCGTTAGGCAAAGGGTCAGTAACCATCCAACAATTCACCCTGGATTCTCCATCTAGCTACACATATTTCTTAATTTGAGCATAGTTTCTTGTTTTTCAAATATTTGCCTTCTAGATGATAATTAGAAACAGCAGAGGAAGATAAATCCACAATCACAGCAAGGGATGTTTAACACAGCTCTTTAGAAGTTGATATGATATGGTATGGTATGATATGATATGATATGATATGATATGATATGATTGAAGATGAGTTAAGAAATAAATGTGAATACTAAGCACTCTTGGCATGGTACTCATACATAGAAGAAGGGTACCCAACAATTAAAGACTGTGCACTCTGTTACATTCCATTACCTGTGAGATATTTCCCAAGGATTGACAACAGAACATGCACGAGGGAAACACAGCTCCCGAGCCTAGTGTGTTCATAAATGTAACTCAAGCACTTAGAGCCCCTGGCCACACAGATGCTCAGTCCTTGTCAAATGAAGGAGGTGGTCATACAAAGGACCAAACATTAATTCTCAAAAGCAAAACTGAGGACTGAAAGCCCTTAAATTGGAAGTCAATAGAAAATAAAGAAATACAATTTTAAGTAATACAAAAAAAGAATCTATGACAAAAATTGAAGGAACAGGAGGGAAAAAAGCTATCATCTCACAACCAACTCCAGGTGTATAAAGTGGCTCTAAAAATCCAGTTATCTTTCTCTTCTTCTAAGACCATTGCACAAAGAAAAAAAAAAAAAAGACTGATGAATTCAAATGTCTGTCAGGAATATAGATAAATAATCGCAAAATAATCCCTTCAGGAAAGGCCGAAAGGAGCACAAATGGATGAAATAGAAACCAAATAGAAGAGATCTACAACCCCAAGGCTGTTTAGGGAAACTGTGATCATGACAAAGGTAGGAAGTTACAAAGCTAAAATGACAGAATTTGCAGAGAACTGATGGATGGCGGGAAATCCAAAGCAACTTGCACAGTAAGCGTGGATTTCAGCGAAATGGCTGCATTCTTTGAAAAATACAAGTTTTCTAAACTGAACCAAGAAGAAAAAGAAAATACAAGTAAGTCAGTCATAGCAAAGGAACCGAATACATTTTTCTTCAGGAGGAAAAAAGTCTTCCCCCAACGATATTATCCAGTTTCATATGCCTTTTCTGCTGCAACCTTCAAAACAGTGATGCACTGGCTACTTTTATGTCAACTGGCCACAAGCAGAGTTATTTGGGAAAGGGGACTCTCAATTAAGAAACTCCTCCTGTAGGCAAGCTTGTGCTACATTTTCTTAGTTGATGATCGATGTGGTAGGGCCCAGGTCACTGTGGGCGGCACTACCCCCTGTTAAGGTGTCCCTGGATGCTTTAAGAACACAGACTGAGCAAGCTAGCAGAAGCAAGCCAGTAAGCAACACTCATCCATGACCTCTGTATCAGCTTTTGTCTCCAGGCTCCTGCCTGTTTGAGTTCCCTCAGTGATGTACTGTGATTGGGACGGTAATAAACCATTTTCTACCCAAGTTGCTTGGTCATGATATTTCATCACAGCAATGAAAACCCCAAGATATGTTGTTACAATTCGTTTCCAGAGACAGAAAATAGAAAAACAGTTTTCAAAACTTTCTGTTTATTTGGTGGCATGTGTGTAAGGTGTGTATGCATATGCCATGTTGTGTATGTGGAGGTGAGAAGACATTTTTTAGGGAGTTTGTTTCCCCCTACAAAGTGAGTCCCGGTGATCGAACTTGGGTTATCAGGTTTGTTGGCAAATAATTACCAACTGAGCGAGCTCATTGGTCCTGAAACTTAATCTTTTAGGTAACCAGAGCATTAATAGCTTACACAGGGCTGGAGAGATGTCTCAGAGACTAGGAGAACTGGTTACTCTTCCAGAGGACCAAGGGTTCGATTCCTAGCAGCCATATGGTGGTTCACAATGGTCTATAATTTCAGTTCCAGGGTCCCCAAAGTGTTTGTGGGCCCTGTACACAGATGGCACATAGATATACATTTATGAAGACAAAACACTCATACACATAAAATAAATATATCAAAAAGTAAAAGTAGAGAAGAGTCAGTGCAGTGAAAGAAAACTGGAACTATGACATTCGAGAATCAAGATGTAAACAAGGAGCCAGAAATCAACTTGTAATAGTTTCAGCCTTTTTCAAAGCTGCCTATACATTGACTCAAATCCATATAAGACTCTCTTTTGGGACTTGACAAATGGCAAATGTTTTGGGGTGAAATAGAACAAGGGTAAGTGTGATGAACCTGAAAGAAGGGCACTTTCTCACCAGACAGCAAGGCTACTGTCTCAGCAGAGGAAGAACATGTCTGCACAGGAGTTGGAACAGCTGGCTAACAGCAGGAAACAGCTTGGGACCAAATGGTGTATTTAACAAAAGAAGCTGTGTGAATCCGTAGAATTAAGTCCTCGTTTCTCATACACGGAAGTACGATTCCAGATGGGTTAATTGCAAAACGCACAGACAACAGTTTAAGAGTTAGAAGACCAAATAGGATACTATGTCCCTGCTCAAGGAAGGTTTTTCTCAAGCAAGGAATTCTCACATCCCCCACCAGACTAAAGAAGGGATCAGTATCTCACTGTGACTCCAAAGAGCAGAAGATGCACAGGAGAGATTCACCACTGTAGACCAGAGGAAGAACCAGAATCAAGAATCAGGAAGAATTATGGAAGCATGGAGGACCTATCAGAAAACTAAAGGGCGTGGCACAGAGGACCTATCAGAAAACTAAAGTCCGTGGGCCTTTCCTAGAAAGCAAAGTCACGTAACCCATAGACATAACAACATCCAAACAATCCAGAATCGATGCTGTGCAAAGCAGAGCTATATTCTTGCTAATTTTTAAGACTATTTTCATATAATACATTTGTAACAATCGTCCCTCCAACCCTCCCTCGACTCATCCCAGATTCCTTTGCCTCCTCGGCCATCTAGTTTGTAATTCTTTTTCTATCTCTCTCAAAAATGAAGGCGAGAACAGGAGCGACAACAGCAAAAACCAAAGAGAAAAGAGAACGCAAATCAGTAACAAAGTACTGAAGGAAACAAAAATGCTAGCAAAAAGCAAGGAATTGTGTTTTGTGTTGGCCAACTACACCTGAGCACGGGGCCTGACCTGGAGTGTGGTTGATATACCCGCTTGAAAAGCTGTCTACCCTCTTGCTCTCTCTTGCTCTTACTCTCTTCCTCTTTGTCCTCTCTCTCCCCATTCCCCTCTCCCCTTTCTCCTCTTGCTCACGCCCTGCCTCTACTCTTCTCTCTCTCTCTCTCTCTCTCTCTCTCTCTCTCTCTCTCTCTCTCTCTCTCTCTGTCTCTCTCTCTCTTTGTCTCTCTGTCTCTGCCTCTGTCTCTGTCTCTCTCTCTCTTTCTCTGCCCTACTACCCTCTTAACTCCCCTTCCTGTGTCCTGAATAAACTATTTCATACTAAAAAAAAGAAAAAAAGAAAGAAAAAAAAAATGAAAAGAAAAAGCTGAATAAAGCTACCATATAGGAGGTGTGTGTGTGTGTGTGTGTGTGTGTGTATGTGTGTGTGTGCAATTTAAATGAGGTCACAATATAATTAAGAGTCTATGCCCCAAGGACACTGTTGTTAGGACAAAACGACAACCAACAGATTGGGAAAAGATCTTTACCGATCCTACAACAGATAGAGGGCTTATATCCAAAATATACAAAGAACTCAAGAAGTTAGACCGCAGGGAGACAAATAACCCTATTAAAAATGGGGTTCAGAGCTAACAAAGAACTCACAGCTAAGGAATGCCAAATGGCTGAGAAACACCTAAAGAATTGTTCAACATCTTTAGTCATAAGGGAAATGCAAATCAAAACAACCCTGAGATTTCACCTCACACCAGTGAGAATGGCTAAGATCAAAAACTCAGGTGACAGCAGATGCTGGGGAGGATGTGGAGAAAGAGGAACACTCCTCCATTGTTGGTAGGATTGCAGACTGGTACAACCATTCTGGAAATCAGTCTGGAGGTTCCTCAGAAAATTGGACATTGAACTACCTGAGGACCCAGCTATACCTCTCCTGGGCATATACCCAAAATATGCCCCAACATATAACAAAGACACATGCTCCACTATGTTCATAGCAGCCTTACTTATAATAGCCAGATGCCCTTCAACAGAGGAATGCATACAGAAAATAAGGTACATCTACACAGTGGAATATTACTCAGCTATCAAAAACAAAGACTTTATGAAATTCGTAGGCAAATGGTTGGAACTGGAAAATATCATCCTGAGTGAGATAACCCAATCACAGAAAGACATACATGGTATGCACTCACTGATAAGTGGCTATTAGCCCAAATGCTTGAATTACCCTAGATGCATAGAACAAATGAAACTCAAGACGGATGATCAAAATGTGAATGCTTCACTCCTTCTTTAAAAGGGGAACAAGAATACCCTTGGCAGGGAATAGAGAGGCAAAGATTAAAACAGACACAGAAGGAACACCCATTCAGAGCCTGCCCACATGTGGCCCATACATACAGCCACCCAATTAGACAAGATGGATGAAGCAAAGAAGTGCAGGCAGACAGGAGCTGGATGTAGCTCTCTCCTGAGAGACACAGCCAGAATACAGCAAATACAGAGGCAAATGCCAGCAGCAAACCACTGAACTGAGAATAGGACCTCTGTTGAAGGAATCAGAGAAAGAACTGGAAGAGCTTGAAGGAGTTTGAGACCCCTTATGAACAACAATGCCAAGCAACCAGAGCTTCCAGGGACTAAGCCACTACCTCAAAGACTATACATGCACTGACCCTGGGCTCCAACCTCATAGGTAGCAATGACCCATCCTAGTAAGATCACCAGTGGAAGGAGGCAAGACTGAACCCCAGTGAGCAGTGATTGTTTTGGGGGAGGGGCGGCAATGGTGGGAGGATGGAGAGGGGAACAACCATAAAGAAGGGGAGAGGGAGGGGTTAGGGAGATGTTGGCCCAGAAACCGGGAAAGGGAATAACACTCGAAATGTAAATAAGAAATACTCAAGTTAATAAAAAATTAATAAAAAAAAGAAATGTTCAACATCTTTAGTCATAAGGGAAATGCAAATCAAAACAACCCTGAGATTTCACCTCACACCAGTGAGAATGGCTAAGATCAAAAACTCAGGTGACAGCAGATGCTGGCAAGGATGTGGAGAAAGAGGAACACTCCTCCATTGTTGGTGGGATTGCAGACTGGTACAATCATTCTGGAAATCAGTCTGGAGGTTCCTCAGAAAATTGGACATTGAACTACCTGAGGACCCAGCACTGCTACTTCTGGGCATATACCCAAAATATGCCCCAACATATAACAAAGACACGTGCTCCACTATGTTCATAGCAGCCTTATTTATAATAGCCAGAAGCTGGAAAGAACCCAGATGCCCTTCAACAGAGGAATGCATACAGAAAATGAGGTACATCTACACAATGGAATATTACTCAGCTATCAAAAACAAAGACTTTATGAAATTCATAGGTAAATGGAGGGAACTGGAAAATATCATCCTGAGTGAGGTAACCCATCACAGAAAAACACACATGGTATGCACTCATTGATAAGAGCTTCCAGGGACTAAGCCACTACCCAAAGACTATACATGGACTGACCTGGACTCTGACCTCATAGGGTAGCAATGAATATCCTAGTAAGAGCACCAGTGGAAGGGAAGTCCTGCAAGACTGAACTCCCAGTGAACGTGATTGTTGGGGGGAAGGTGGTAATGGGGGAAGGATGGGGAGGGGAAGCCAATATAGAAGGGGAGGGGGAGAGGTTAGGGGGATGTTGGCCCGGAAACCCGGAAGGGGAATAACAATCGGAATGTAAATAAGAAATACTCAAGTTAATAAAGATTAAAAAAAAAGAGTCTATGCCCCAACTAGACATCTTACAACACTGAGTAAAGCATCCAGTGCCAGGAGTGGATTACATCTTGTTGGTTTGGGTGAGAATGGCTCCCGCAGGCTTATATATTTGAAACTTAGTCACCAGTGAATGGAACTGTTCAGGAGGCTTCAAAGCTGTAGCCTTGTTAGAGTGGGTGTGATCTTGTAAGCAGAGATGATTCACTGGGACAGGCCTTGAGATTTCAAAAGCTGATATCAGCCCCACCCCACCCCTCTCTTTTGCCTGTTGTGTCTGATCAGAATGTAAGCTCTCAGGTACTGGACCAGTGCTTCACCTGCCTGGCGATTTGCTCCCATCATCATAGTTACGGACTTACCCTCTCAAACTGTAAGTGAACCCCCGGTTAAGTTCTTTTCTCTTAAAATTTGCCTTGGTTATGGTGTCTCCTCACACCAACAGAACGATAATTGTAACAGGAACCAGTTAAATTTTGATTAGATTTAAAACCCATCCCATGAACTAGAACTCATGTCTGACAATGGTAAAGCGGTCAAGAACCTGAGAATAGATAGGTTATCGGAACATGGGGGAAACTTGCTACGATTATTCTGCTAAAAGGTAATAGCAATAAAACTAATCCTAATAATATATTGCTCTACCCACAGTGCAGATCATCATTGAACTCTCATCATAGAAGCTTCCTCTCACAGTAGATGGTAATTATCACAGAGATCCACAACTGGACAATGTGCAGAAAGAACCACCTTCTTATTCTGTTATCTAATTGATGTACATACATACATACATACATACATACATACATACATACATACACACACATTCATACATACACATGCACACGAGCACACACACACACACACACACACACACACACACACACACACACATACACACACACCCCTACATGGAATGTCATTATCTATCAATTTTTTTCCCTCAAAGCTCAGGATTCTATGTGAAAGAGGATATAGAATTTTCTAATACTAAAGGTGATGATTCCATGATTCCAACGGTGTCTTCCATGAGCAACAGGATTGCTACACATGTGACCTCCCAGACGATGACGGCATGCAGATTTATACAGGCTAAAAGCAAACAACGTCCCCACACAGGGAAGGGGAAGTGGACACAAACTTCAGCCCCAGCCACAGAGCAGCCTGTAATTGATTCCTGCTGAGAGAGGGAAAATCTGTTTTCTCTAATATTATCATTTTAACCTGTAAAGTTAGTTAAAATGTTAGTCTGAGAAGCAAGAATAGTGCACACGAACTCTTAACTTCCTCCTGCTGGAAAAAGAAACCACTGGTTTCCTGGGTTTCTGGAAAATAAAATAAAATTTAAAAATAAAATAAAAATAAAGAGAGAATCTTTGATTCAGACTGATTTCTAGAGTTCTGAAAAAGAAAGCCAATTTCCCTATGGCAAGCTCTCCCTCAGTCAGGAGCCAGGTGCACATGGCTTCTTGTTCTAGCTTGAGTATTTGCTCTCTGAAGTCTGCAGTTGATTGGGGATCTAATTTCCCTCCTCAGAAAGCACGGAACCAATACTCCCTGCCTTGCAGAGTTGTTGTAAAAAAGAATGCGAAGGCATCTCACACAGCACTCAGTACTCACAGTATAGGCATTCCAAAATTCCATTATTATTGGTATTTGAGTGGAAAGCGGCCTCAAAGAAGCTAGCTGAGGAAAGCCAGCAAACGATGCTGCCAGGGACCAGTGCCAGGGGCTCTGAGCAGCTGTGTTCAGAAGCAGCAAAAAGGCGTCACAAAGCTCAAGAAGACAGACAGCTGCGCCCTGGGGACAAGAACAGTTTTCTTTCTGGTGTCTGAGCTTTCTGCACAACGGGTCATGATTTCCTCAGGGATAACTTCCAGGTAAAGCCAGTTCTGGTGAACCAGGCCTTCTCCAGAGTACCAAACACTAGAGGGTATGATTTAGATCTGGAATGCATTCCCAAGAACCCATGTACTGTAATGGCGGAGACGAGCATAGAAGGTAGAGAGAGGCTTAGGAGTGGGTCTGGCTTTAGGTAATTGGCATGTTCTCTGATAGAGTATTGTGGAACCCTATCCCTGTTTCTGTTGTTTCGTTTCCCCATGAGTGAGCAGTTTTACTCAGCAATCTGCTCCCATCCTGACACATTGATCTGTCAACAAGCTCATAAGCATTGGAACCATGCATGGAAACCTCCAAATCTCTTCCTTTAATGTGATTGTCTCAGTGTTTGTTAGAGTAACAGACAACAGACAGTGTTGCTGAGGCTACTGTGAGCCTTAAGACAATTATGAAGGCAAGAAGTAACAAAGGTGGAAGGATTAATGGACAAGCCTGAAGACATTACATGCCTTCACCAAGGGCAGCATTGGCTGGGCCAGCCTATGGAAAAAAGTTAGCTGGAGAAACCAGGAGGATTCCTCAAGATCATCTCACACAGAAAAGAACATAGGCCCAGGGACCCTAAAGTACCATGTCATTCCCTCTTGATGTACCTTGGTGGGTCCTTGTGACTACCCAAAGTCCCTAGAAGCACCTCACATATGCTAGAGCCTGTCTTAAGCTCTCTGGAGGAGTGTCTGGAAGAAAAGCCCAGGTTTCAGTGAAAGAACCACCATGAAGCCTGGCTAGCAGGAGGCCAAACTGAAGAGCTAAGGAACATGGCCAGCAGAAATGCTTAGAACAGTGAATAGACATCCAAAACCATCTGCAAGCATCCAGAGGTGATCAAGAAAGCCAATCTGAAACACTCAAAAGAGTGGGATCCACAGTGAAGTTTCAAGATGGGTTGCCTACAGATACTGAAAGCCAGGGCAGACAGGGTTAGAGAGGAGGTCTTCCAGATCAGAGTCCAGGTCTCCCTAGGAAGACAGAGGAGCCGGTGGCAGCACAGTTCATCAACGTCCCTTACCAGAGAGGGCATTCCCACATCTTCGCTGCACAGTAAGGCAGTTCCTTGCCACGCACAATTATAGAGCAGTTGAAATGTGCCTGATAGGAAATTACACTTTGAACTTCAGTTCTTTTCAAGCAAAGTTGAAATAGCTGCAGGGTGGTAGTGACAGCCACCTAGTACAGTGTGGCCCCAAGAGTCTGGCTGCTCATATGGTAGGTACTGGGTCTCTTGGGTTGATTATATTCCACGGATCGAGGGTAGCAGTTTCTTAGACTCAAGTTCCAAGAGAAGGGCTGTTTCCCATCTTATCGTGAAAAAAGAAGTTATCTTTTCTTCCCATGTTTCCTGCTTTAATTGTGTCCACTACTGGACATGTCTCAGTTATCTCTCACTCACCTCTGGTCAAAAAAAAAAAAAAAAAAAAAAAAAAAAACAGTCCTTACTGTCCTCCTCCCAGTTAGCTGGATGCCTGCTGTGTACTCTCTAAGCTCTTGGGTGTGTCCATCGTCCAATACTGGCTAGCTTTTCTGACCACCCCTTACCAAGCTCAAATAAGTTGGCGTTCACTTTATGCATCATAATTCACCCCGTCCTGGCTGAATGACTGCAAACACAGTAACTGACTTTTGAGCTAGCTGTGGTATATTCTCCACGTCATAACCTGTAGAATTTCATTTCTAGGATCCTATTTAGAATCACCATGTTAAGTATCTGCTGCAAGCCAGGGATTGGGCAGTCATCATAGAATAAATGGCACACTCCAGACCAGTAAGGATGGCTGCAGGTGTGTTGGGAATGTAGGAGTTTCATCAAAACCAATCTAACTAAGACCATGGGACTAGCTTGGAGGAGCTCAGGGCAGGGACTGCATTGTGCCTTGGCCATTCTCCAGGAAAGCCTGAGTGGAGTTCAGCATTGTGGTAAGATTTCTAAAGTTCTCTGTGTCTAGCATGTAGGAATGATGATTCTAGAGCACCGTGTACGGGGTACATCTTAATGGGGCATTGGTTGGGTGACATTTCTCTACCTGTCAATGCTTTAGTCTTTTACTTAACATTAAAAAGGGGCTCTAGAAATCTAGCGATGCCAGCATCTCTTCTGTGACTTCTCCTTCTTCCTCTCCAGGAACTGAGGCAGCCTGTTTGCCTGTACGGCAAGTAAACGTGCAGCAAGCTATGGACTTCTGCTGGGGTCCGGATGAGAGAAGGGCTGTGGCATCCAAATGCCACTCCGTTGCCTCTTCCAACATGGAAATCTCTTTTCTTCAGCCTCCTTCTCTATTCTACTGCCTTAGGGTCTCTGTCTCATCTCTCCTCTGGTCCACAAAATCACAACAGAGCTGCTTTGGGGCAAAGCCTAAAATCCTGTCCATTGAGTGGAACAATTTATTTCCCGTTGATTTGATCGTCTCATCTGGGTTCTCTCTTCCTAGGGGGAGTCGCGCTCACAGTTAAATGTGTTCTCCAGGTTGTTTTGCTCACTGGATGCTTCCAAGCTCTAAGAGATAAATTCTCTGACCCTTAAGCTTACACAGCAGGCATTTAAAACAAATATTACCTGGCTACTTTCTCTTTCCTTATGATGCCCAGCACAAAGGGGCGAATCGGGGCTGCATCGTTCAGGTCTCATTCCTAATCATTTTAATAGCAAACTCCCCGGAGGTGTTTCTTTTTAGCATTTCCTCCCAAGTGCCTTGCCAGGTCACCTAGAATCAGTTCTTGCTATTTCTTTCTCCTGGCTTTTCACTCAAATGGTAGCGATTCACTCAAACATATGGAAACTTAGGGTGGGGAAGAGGGAAAAGTAAGTGAATGACTCCTCTGTCAAAACAGTGTGAGTTCCACACCTGTCCCTCTCTCTCACTTTTCTCAGAGTGGGTCTGGCAGGGGGAGTGGGCTGGAAGCTCGGCGCAGCAGAGCGTATGTCACTCCCAGCAGAGCCAGACTCCCTTTTGAGCTGTGCAGGGAAATGACTGAGTGATGACAGGAAAATGGCTGCCAGCTCCAAGCAGGCTCGCCACCTCTGAGAAGCATCATCTCTTCAGATGGTGTTTTCAGCATGAGCCTGCTCCCTCTGCTGCATCTGCGCACCTGAAGCTCTGAGTCCTGTCCGCATGCGCAGGGCTTGCATTGCTGAGAGCCGTGGAGTGGTCTGCTGGAGGATCCCACCATGCAAACCCAACATACAACACCAGAGAGAAGAGAAAAGGGATAAGCTGGGAGGCTGATTTGAAGGGTGATGTAGTTTGGATTTGGACTGTCCCCAAAAGGCTAAGCATTAAGGTCTTTGGTTCACAGCACAGTGTTTACTGGAAGACAGTAGAACCTTTAAGAGGAAGGACCAATTGTCTTTGAAGGGGATATTGGAACCTTAGACCCGGTCCGCTACCACTTCCCAGCGGCTTTGCTGTTGTCTACTTGCCCTACGAAGGATCAACGGTCCTAAACAACAGGACAGATGAGGACTCCAGGCTCTGAAACTATGTGCCTCTTTCTAACTTGCTTAATCTCAAATATTTGTTATAGCAGCAGAAAGCTGATGATCACAAAGAGATAGGGAATTATAAAGAAAATTCAAGAACTCCAAGATTTTTTGAGGGGAATGTGAGTAAAGAAAGCTGGATTTCCTATTTCAGAAGCTATCGGTGTCTTCTCAGACACGTGACTCCCCATTTACTCTTGGGCAAATTACTTCTTTGGATGCAGTCTTCTCACAAAGTGAAGACACTGAATGAGGTGAATGGTGTGCAGACCGTATTCCCAAGAGTCGACGAAGGGCTGGGACAAATATTTTAGATGATGACCTTCTCAGAAAAGTTAGTATGCCAATATTCAGCATGACCTTCTAGAACAACGATAATATGAAAGTTGTCACCAGGGCCGAAAGTAATGGATCAGGTTTATCTAAAATTCTAGACTTATTTCTATCTGGTATTCCTCCTGAACACGTGACCTCTCTTCAAGAAGGGAGGGAGAAGCTATGGGAGGCGTGAAGATCAGCCTGGGTCCCAAATATGCAAATAAGGTATGGAGATGTGAAGTCAGAAGGAGACAAGAGCCACAGCGGGCAATGCTCGTTATTTATATGAAGGGCTTGACTGAGGAGCTGAGAGGTTATGGACAACAGATGAGGAAAGAAATTTGAAATTTAAATAAAAAGAAAATGCAAATACTTCCCATATTCCTTGCAGGGTTCCTCTTTTCCTTGTGCACATACTTCTTAGTCTGGAAAAAGAACCTCCTGGAGCAACTTCTCTTCCTTCTGTGTGTTTGCTGACGAGAGTCCATCAACTGTTGTCTATTTCAGTGTCTTATTTTGCCTCTATTTTGGGACATGTCTTTAATGGGCATTGAATCTAGGCTTTTTTTGTTTGTTTGTTTTTTTCTTTCAGCATTTCCATGATTTTGCTAACAGTGATACCAGTTTCACTTTTTCCAAGGAGAAATCTGTAATTCTCATTTTGGCCCTTCTGTCTGTAAAGACTCAGTGTTCTTCATTGCTATTTAAATTATTATTGGTTTTACACAACTCAGTTGTAATGTGTTATGGTATAATTTGCTGTGTTTTCCTTGTGCTTTGAACGCTGTTCTGCCTCTGAACGTCTTAGACCAGACATTAAATCTTCAGATGTGCTTTCTCTCCTTGTTGTTTCTGCGAGATGGCAGCCACGGCATTAGCATCCCGAGGCTAGCTGATAACTCTTGTTATTTGGGAGGGGGGCAGGAAAGAGATGGTCTTTTAGCTTCTGTTTTTCATTTTGAAAGAGAAACAGTATTGTTTTTCACTAAGCGTTTTCATTGTTACATTTCATTGTGCATGCCACCTAATGCATTTTATTCTATATTAAGAGCTACAGTTTTCATTCTCTAAGGTGACATTTGACTGGTTCCTGTGTGTGTGTGTGTGTGTGTGTGTGTGTGTGTGTGTGTGTGTGTACACAAGAGTGTGTGAGTGCACGTTCCTGTGTGAGCACAGATAGAGGTAAGAGCATCAGGTAATTTCCTCTGTCTCCCTTCAACTTGTTCATTTGTGATGGCATCGGTTACTAAACCTGAAGATCACTGGTCCCACTAGACTAGCTAGCCAGAAAGCTCTCAGAACCTACCTGTCTTAACACCCTCAATCCTGAGGTCATAGCTAAGGGTTGTTAGGTCTGGCTTTTTATGTGAACACTGGAGATTTGAACTCAGGTCCCATGCTTGCGAATGGCGTTCTTACACGCTGAGCAATTTCCTCAGGTCTGCTTTGGAGTCTTTACAAAGGATCTGCCCTATCTCTACCTATCTTATGAACATACTGGCGTGTAGCTGTAATGAAAACTTTCCAGTCTTCTGTTTGTTATGGTCTGTGCCCATTTCCGTTCATTGATTATTCTCTTGATTATGAAACACATTCCCCCGCTTTTTGCTTATCTAATAACCTTTGATTTGGTGCCAGACATTGTGAATTTTATCTTGTTGGATCCCGATTATTTCTTTTTATTCCCATAAGTATCTTTAAACTTGGATCTGGGATGCAGTTAAACTGCTTTGGAACATTTTTCATCCTTCAGTCTTGCTTTTCAGATTTATTTTTAGCTAGGTCCAAGGTGGTACTCCCGAGTACTCTGTATGTGCAATCTGGTTAGTAGACACAGGCATCAGCCACATCTCCTTGGACACTGCTCTCCAAGTTCACCAGGTGCCCTCTTACTTTCTCTAGGTGTGTACCTAATTGTGTTCTGTTGAATATCTGAGAAAAGACTTTTCTAATGACTGTGGTACTCTCCCCCTTTAGGTGTTCTGTCTTGCAAGCCCAAATCTATTTCCCAGTTCTCAGCTGTATTTCCTCACTTCAAAGAGCTTATCGGGCTCTGTCTAGGATTTCTGTTCATGCTGTAGCCTGTAAACTCTCCAAAGGTGATAATCTGGGGCAACATAAGGGCTCCCCTCATTAATTAGGTAGCCCAGGGATGCCGGGCTTTCTTGCTAATGGTTAGGTATAGCTTGAAGATCTTAGTTTATATATTTTGACCACTCTTCTCACAGATTTCTTTGGGAAGGTACACCCAATTCCATTAGAATGTCTCAGGTGGAAACAGAAGTCTTGAAACTGAGGTTGTTGGAGAAAATGTAGGTCAAGCGTAAGGAAACAAAATGTTATTTTTGTGTCACCATTAAAAAACTTCCTGAGGAAGCAAAGTTTAGAGCAGCAATTCAAGGAATGGCCATTCAGAGCCTGCCCCACATGTGGCCCATATATATACAGCCACCAAAACTAGATAAGTTTGATGAAGCTAAGAAGTGCATGCTGAAAGGGACCGGATGTAGATCTCTCCTGAGAGACACAGCCAGAGCATGTCAAATACAGAGGGCAATGCTAGCAGCAAACCACTGAACTGAGAATAGGACCCACTTGGGAGGAATTGAGGAAGGACTGAAAGAGGTGAAGGAGTTTGAAACCCCATAAAAACAACAATGCCAACCAACCAGAGCTTCCAGGGACCAAACCACTACTGAAAGACTATACATGGACTGACCCAGGGCTCCAACAGCATATGTAGCAGAGAATGGCCTTGTTGGGGCACTAGTGGAAGAGGAAGCCCTTGGTCCTGCCAAGGTTGGACCCTCAGTGCAGGGGAATATGGGGGCAGGCAGTAAGGGGGATGTACAGGGGGAACACTCATATGGAGGAGGGGGAGGGGAAGGAATGGGGGCTTATGGACAGGAAACCGGGAAGGGGAATAATATTTGAAATGTAAGTAAAGAAATATATCTAATAAAAAATTAAAAAGAAAAATAAAAACTTCCTGAAACGAGTGACTGGGATACTGAAAAGGCCTCATGCTTTAAGTGGACAGGGGACATTAGTTATGGGTTGGCTATTTATTATAAATTCCTTCTGAAGCAAGGGACATAAAATAAATTACAACTTTCAGCAAAAAGGGATAATTTATTGGTTTAATGCTCTTTTGAAAAGCCCAAGGAAGGTAAATTTGTCACTCGTGTTTCACTGAGACTTTGTCGTCTTGCGACTTAAGCCTAAGATAAAGAGAACCGTCCTCTGTCCATCAGCAGTAACCTGGTGGATGTCGCATGAGCAATGTCAATACTTCTGGCTTAATCACTCTTTCCATAAAAATAAAATATGTAAGTCATTCCGGGCGTTTAACTCATTTGGACTAAAATCTTCTTTGTCTTTTCTGTACTTCCCCAAGACCATGCCTGTTCCTGTGCCTGACAGTGATTCTAAAATCCTATGCCACGGGGACAGGGCGAGCCACAAGGCCATGGAAAGTACCTGTACAAGAGATGCTCTTGCAAGATGTCTTCTTCTTTTAGACATTCATGATTCCTGGGACTAGAATGGTATTGACAGGGTTTAAATGCACTAACTGTGGGGTTTCATATGGCACATACTAAACTGATTCCATTTTTAAAATCATTCTTGTATTTTATTGGTTTTCTGGTCTTTGAATTGAACATCTGGATAATTGAAAATGTTCCAGTACTCATATTAGGTCCTACTAATATTTTGTTGTTTGCCCAAACCGTTAAAAAAAATCTGATAGATCTTTTTTTAACTCGTTCATCTCTCATATGTTACATCCCAACTGCAGTTTCTCCTCCCTCCTCTCACCTCAGTCCCTTCCCACCACCTCCCCTCGCCCCCCTAGATCTACTCCTCCTCCATTTCCCTCCAGGAAAGGGCAGGCCTCCCAGGGATATCAACCAAATGTAGCATATCAAACCGCAATAAGGTATGGTACATTCCCTCATATTAAGGCTGGGCAAGGCAATGCCGAAGTCAAAAGATGGTCCCAAGAACAAGCAAGAGAGTCACAGGTAGCCCTCACTCCCAATGTTAAGAGTCCCACAAGACCTCCAAGCTGTACTATGTATATGCTAGAATTTGATTGATTTTAATTAAGGGAGGCATACCTGAATAGAGGTGGGTCATTTTGTTTATCTTTTATGCTTACAGAGTTTGATGCCCCACCATGGTAGTTATGCACTCAGTAATATTGTAAACTGTGTGTCAATTAGTTGTGGTGTGGGTGCGTGATGGAAGGTCCCACTGCTCTCATCATTTGCTAGATGCTGCCCTGTATCAAGCCATATTAGACAGTGTACCCGAAAGGTCTAGGTGCTGCTGCCGTCAGCCAGGGATAAGGCATTTCACTGCAGTGCGCCTTAATTTTTTATTACTTTTATTTCCGAAGGATCTGTCATACAGAGAGATGGGATGAGGTACAGATGATATGGCACTAATGATTGATTGGGCGTTGTTTATGTTTACCCATTCTCACCATTGTTGTTCATGTAATCACAATATGTAATTACCCAAGGACCTTTTATTAAATCTACCATGTGCCAAATACGGGATAATAAAGACATATAAAGCAAGAATGATCCTTCTCGTCTGACTGATTAAAATTCAGTGGAAAGTATGGGGGACAATGTAAAAACTATAAACTCTGAAGAATGCTATGAAGGAAACAGAACATTGATATTCACAAAATTCAGACCAAATAAAGATTTTTTTTTCCTTGCTTCCAATCTTCTGTATCTCTCCGTGGTCTGGATATTGTTGTCCTAATCATTATCACGGCATTCAAATCCTCTTTACAACATGGCTTTGACTCAATGTTCTCAGCCACTGATGCACATGCCCCACCCCAATACACCAGGCACAGCTGACTTCTCACTGCTCTGTGGGCATTTGTGATTCTTAAAGGGAGCCTTTCAGTGGCCCTAGATAAAGGATGACTCAGTCTCACTGCGGTGGTATGTGGAAGGTATTCAGATTCTCTAGAGCAAAGGTTCTCAACCTGTGGACCCTTTTGAGGAGAGTCAAATGACTGCTTCACCTGGGTCGCCAAAGACCATCAGAAAACAGAGATATTTGCATTCCAATTCATAATAGTAGCAAAATTATGGTTATAAAGTAGTAACAAATAATTTTATGTTTGTGGGTCACCACAACATGAGGGACTGCATTAAATGGTTGTTGTATTAGGAAGCAATGGTCTAGAAGATCAGACCCTGTAGAATGAATGTATATCACAAAGGAGGATAGTTAGATTGGTTTACACTGTGCAGGCTGGATAGCTCAATCGTGCTGTCTGCACACTTGAGGAACACTGAGAACCAAGTAGATGACCGGACTGTAAGAGTGGATACATCAGCATTCCGAATCTGCTGCTGAAGCCAGCGACATCACTTCTGGACGTCTGCTGGTCTTTATCCCTTGTAGGGATGTTGAAGAAGTCAGGGGCGGAGGGAAGGGTGACAGTAGCAGAGCAGATACACCCAGCTGCAGAGAGCAAAGGTAGGCAGGCAAAAGCAGTCTCGCTTCCCCCAGCTCAGTGGTTTGCAACCTTCCTGATGCTGCCACCCTTTAATACAGTTCCTCGTGCTGTCGTGACCCCCAACGTACTATTTTTTGCTACTACTTCATAACTGCAAATTTGCTACTGTTGTGAATTGTAATATAAATATCCATGTTTCCCAATGGTCTTAGGCAACCCCTTGTGAAAGGTTCATTAGAACGCCCCTGCCCAAGGAGTAATGAGAACCAATGCCTAAGGGTCTCTTTTTATCTGAGGGGCTGCCAGAAGGTGTTGCCCTCTCTGGGAAAGACTTCTATGTCAGTCCATCCTGGAAATATTCTCACAGGTCCTAACAGTAGCATTTCCTTGAGTTGATTCTAGAGCCACTAAAACTGCCAACCAGAGGGTAACTGCAGAGTGGATTGTACCTGAGGGCACGGGCAGGGAGTGGCTTGAGGTCCAGTGAGAAAGTGTGGACAAAGGAAGAGGGTGCCTCAGTCTGAACACCAGGGCAGCAGGAGACATTCCAGAACTTGTTCGCAGATGGCTGCAATGGGAAAGGGAAGGAGGCAGCAACACACCCCCAGCGCTGTGACCTTGAAGAAATTGCTGAGCAAGCAGTCGAGCCAGTCAAAGCGGAAGAGGAGTGATGTTAAAGTGGGAACACCTCTTTAATCGATATATGGATTGTTTTTTTTCAGAGAGAGAGAGAAGTCAGAAGAAATTTCTTCCTCTGGGACTCATTAGAGTCTTATAAGGAAAAGTATTCAGACTTCCTGCCAGTGGGTTCTCACATCAAAGGGTATCATGAGAGGATCATTTTATCAGTCTCTAACCCAGAGTCACATAACTGTGACTTGCAAGATGCAGCTGGCCCATATACCCTGCTGCTGCATTTTCAAACTGGGAAATTCTCACTGACTTTCCTCTTTTCTCCCTTTCTCACAAATGAAGAGATCTGTTAATATTTTGATAGAACCATGATCACAGATATTTCATATCTGGTTCATCACAAGACTGACCATTCCCCTGTGGTCATTCCAGCTATAGCTTGAGAAACCTTGAAGAATATTCTTTAAAAGGCCCCTTGTGGTGGTAGTACAGGGACATTGCAGTCTGAACCACCGTGTACACAGGGGAGTCATAAGTATAATCATTCCTCCTGGATGGCCAGGGAGTTGGGAACTTACTCTCTGGTGCTCCACTGGGTTTATGAGCCACACAGAAGTGCTCTTGGCATGGCCTCTCTTCGTCCTCCCATGTCTCCTCCTCAAGTTCTGTGCTGGAGACTTTACCTGACCGAACCCCATACCCTACACTGTAGGGAGGAATCTTGCAGGCTAACTGCAATCTGTCCATTAGCTAGACATGGCCCACAATACCTTAGATGTTAGCAATAACAACTTACAAGTTATTTCTTGTGTTCAAGACACTCTGCCAAGAGCTTTTTATAACTCCTTCAGGGGAATTGGGCACTGACATTATTATGTCCATTTTATAGATTCAGAAACACAAAGAGATGAACCCAGGGTTTCATGGAGAATGGCTGGGGAGAGAGGATTCTTAGATTAAATTCTTAGCAGCATTTGAACGACATCTTAATCACCATTGTTGCTTCTAAATAGGAATGATTCCCCTTTTAAAAATCTATTACCAAACTCAGAGATACACTCAAATGATCACAGCTGTCTGAGACTGGTGGTCGATTGGCCACATGCCACATGCCACATGGGACTTCCTACACTTAGTTTGTGGTGCCCTCTCTCCTCTTTCTCAAAACCTGGGTCTCAATCCCCTCACGTAACAATCTGAACACACCCTTTTCAGGAAACATGGCGATATTTCTTTGGCAGTCTTGATTTCAAACATTTGGCCCCATTGTTTTATTTTCTTAGAGCCCATGGCCAGGTTGTGTGTTTTTAACTCAGAATATATATCTCCGTGGTATGTTTTTAAACTTCTCAGTCTCTACTGGGGATTTTCCAAAATTACACACAAGTCTTTCTTATGAGACAGTGATGTTCCCAGGCCAGAAATCATTATCGCTCAGATGTATGTTGCAGTGCAGAGCCAAGCTTGGGACTGTGCCCAGGGCAACTGATATGAAGAGCAAGGGAAGATGTAGGGAAAATTCCACCCATGTCTTCTAGCTCTCAGTACCGTGTCCTGCTGTTTCCTAGTACATGTTAGCTATGTAATCTTTCTTCTAACCAAGCTGATTGATTGAGACCATGGATGCTGTCTCTGAGCATTAAAGATTGATGAGAGCTTTGCATGTCACATCATTTGGAATTTAATTTTATCCAAGATCAAAAGCCACTTGTAAAGTGTCAGTGACAAGAGTTTCATGTGTGGGGGGATATGCCACACGTACGAAAGCTGGCTTATATTAAGATGAGTGACCTTGTTCACTAATCCCACCTGCCCAGTAGTGTCTGAAAGAATATCACTGCTAGTACTTCAAGAGAAGGCTTCACTGGCATGTAGTGGGTAGAATTCTACTGAGTATGGCTCAATTTATGGCAGTATTCAGAATCTGGACTCTCCCAATCATAGCACAAATGCTAGATAGAAAGGGGACTTTCTGAAAGTCCTTCCTATTGCTGCCACAAAAATGCCCACAGATGCAGGGGTTCAAAACTGCACACATTTAATATCACACAGTTCTTGAGTTCAGATGTCTCAAGTAGCCTCATTGAGTTTAGGCATTAACATAAGGTGCTTTTCTTTTGGAAACTCTAAAGTGAGCCAACACCCTTAGCTTTCTCAGCATCCAAAGGACACTCCCTTTGCTCGAGGCTCCTTTTTCCTCTTTAAAAACAACAATATTAAACTAGGGCATTTCCAGGCTGCAACCGTCTAGTCCCTGTTTTACATTTGTAAGGTCCCACATACTGGCAGTGACTCTCTCCAGATTTAACTCCTTGATGTCAGACTACCTGGGTAGCAGACTCTATCCCATGCATAACCTGAATTCCCTCTGTCATGTCACCTAACGTGTTCAGGGGTCCTGGCATTAGACTGGGAACACCTTTGGAGGTCATTATTTTGCCTTCTGAAATGGGCCTATCCTTATCATGAAAATATTGGCTATATCCTAATCTTAAATCAGATTAATTTAGTGCCCTTATCAAGACTGGTCATCAGGAAAGTTTTATAATCTGGGGATACTATGGTATGATCTAGTAGAAGCAGGTGTGGGCCACTCAAAATACAGAAGTCCTTTCACTCCTTGTTGATGAGTGACTAACTAAGGCCAAAGGTTGCTACCTGACCCTGGACGGTTTGATTTCAGGGAATGTGTAAGCCATGAAAGGTTCTGGAATTAATCATTTCTTCCATGTGGACAATTGCTAAAGGGACTATAAAGAAGTTATATGGAAATCAGTGGGTCTCTTCATAGGAGTGCCTGAGGCAGTATCATCCAATGAAAGAGCAGGGGATCCCATGACTACCTTTACCTCCCTGAAGGCTGGGACATTAGGGAACGAGTGCCTGTCTGAGTGCCCAGGGCTTACCGTAGAGGTAACTGACCTTGTCTTCTAATGAAACGTGCCATGCAGATGTTCTAGGCTTTGACTAACTCATAAGCACTATCTTTTCCCTTGGCCCAGCTTTGATAGGTAGGCAAAAGAAGACTGTAGCCAACATGAATGTATGTAAGGTGTAAAGTCATACTCTTAGAAGAAATGCCGAGATTTGAGATTCTTAGGAAAAATTATTGCCCAGGTGTCCTCTACCTTGGACGACTACTTTCTACGGCCTTCTATCCATGCGGTCTTACTATTCCAAGCCTCTTCAACTGGGGAATATACATGTAAGCTACCATTCTCTGAATCTACATATCAGAATTTCTTATGTTTTAGAACAAGTAGGATCTGAGATTTTGATAACAAAGCCCCCATGACTGGCATGCAGTGGAGAATAGGCCGCTGTTGTCATTTCTCGGGTCTCTATTTGAGCCTAGAGTACTACTCTCCTTTGGAGACCACAGAATGATTTATTCTAGAGAAAGTCTATAATGAGTCTGTGTCTTCGATGAAGGATTCACAGTGGCACCGCTATGGCTCCGTCTGATACACTGATGCCCTGCAGGGAGGTAGGTAGGAGATTGCTTTTACATTGGGAATGCAACACACAGAATGGGAAACAAAGCCCACTGGCAGCCAGCAGTCTTCTCTCTTCATCTCCACCTGGCAGCGTCTGGGATGCCCGTTGCCTTTGGCAGAACTACAATTGGATGTTATTGTTGGATGCTGGCTCCGAGGGCTGTCTGGAAGGATGAGTTGCCCCACTTTTACTTTCCTCTGCAGCCTCCCTGCATGGGCTGTCTGGTGCTCTGTATCTTCTGGTGTGAATGACGAAAGAGGAGCCAATATCCTGGTGTCCCACAATTACCATGTGAAGAAGGCCATGGGTCAGTAAAGAGGCATGGTGATTGATTACGCAGTTGGTTTCCTGGGCTTTCTAGTCCAGGGATGACAGAGACAAAGGGATAGTGGCTTATTTCTGGGCTGGATGGAGCAGAGAGAGGAGCTATGACCCTGGACTGAGTGGGTGTCCTGCATGGCAAAGTTGGGCTTTTCACCTGACTCTGTTGTCTCTCAAGCAGTTGGCTGGTCTAGAATGGACATCTACCCTTGCCAGAAAGGGTTGTTTTGTCTTCCCCACCCCTCAAATTTCTGTCTTTGTCTCTCTGCCACTCTGTTAAAATGAAATATGCAGAAATAAATAGGCATGGTTGAAGAGCATGCTGCCACGCAGAGAGCAATCCAGTGACGATGGACCACAGGATGACAGAAGGTGAGAACCTGGATAAACAACCATCCAGCCTTGCTTTCTGTCCTGAAGCTTTGCCAGAGCCCAAAGGACACTCCTACCCACCATCACATTCTTCAGGTAGCTTCTTTAGTCATATAAGTATATAATAGTTTTTCAATGTTAGGCAAATATTACCTCGGATTTATAGTTCAAATCAAGATTCTCCTCTTTCATACTCCTGGATGGCAGAGGGCTAGAATCCAAACACCAGCAGGGCATGTGCACTCTGTATAGAAGAATCACCTCCAGATTCTAGAACATCTGCACTTCTGTCTCAAGGCTGCTCCTTACGTCAGTGCCATCTCTTTTCCAGTGTCACCTGTACTATATATTCTGCTCCTCCTGTTTCCCTCTTATTAGGCCTTCTCTGGTGTTTGGGGACCACCTGATAATTTAGGAGGTTCCAAGATTAGAAGAGGGACATTTTTGAAGAGATGATGCTGAACATGCCCTGAGGATCACAGCTCATGGCATTGGACTAGAGGGTCACTAGCAAGCCTGGCCAAGGAAATATCTAATTAGTCTTGAATGCTTATGTCTAAATAAGGTGCCTTCACCCTCTTGCTAGGGTAGGTCTCCAGTAGTTGATTCAAGCATCCATTGAACTATAGTTTGTCCTTATTTACAATCTTTCCTATGGTCTTCTAACTCTTTCTTCTTCCTTTTTAGATTGCTAGGCTGGTTTCAAGTTGCACCAATTCCCTGGTTCCAACTTGGGCTACTTTTATTTGTGATATGCTTCTCTAACCTGTGATCCCATCTCAATGGATCATTTCCCTTTTGGAAGCACACAATGGCCTTAAAGGTATAGGAAAGTTTGTCCACATGTTGTAACAATTAGGTAGACGTAGCATTCTCCGGAAGCCAAAGGTAAAACCGGGGAGAGCAATATAATGGAGAGGAGGCCGCTGTGCTTCCCTCCCGCTGAGAAACCAAGCATCAGATACCGTACACAGAGGCAGAAGGGAATTAGCCATCTGGACATCTTTAGGAGAGGAAGCAGAGAAATTTGTAACTGGTTTAGCTGCCTTAAAGGAAGACATTCTTAGACATGATTAGGAAATGAATGAGACACTCTGGGACATGGTGAGGGTTGCACTAATAAAGGATTCTTCTCAGAGTGGCAGTTTCTGGGATAGATAATCTCTTTTCAGACATTATGGAGCTAGTCCTAAGAGGGCAGGTTGTCTGGCTTTGTGTGTGTGTGTGTGTGTGTGTGTGTGTGTGTGTGTGTGTGTGTGTGTGTGTGTGTATACATAGACATATACGGCTGTTAAGGTAAGGAGAACTTGGGGTTCTTTGTGAGTAGAACAGTAAATTAGGCTCAAGTGTAAAGTTGTTAAACAAACAGCCCAAGAGAGATCAGGTAGTTGATCCAAATTAATTCCAGCCATGGAATAGTCAGGGCTTCCCCTGGTTTTCTCCTTCTGGTCTTTGCATGACTTAGGGTCAATGGGCAACAGAACTGCTCTCCTCACACAGGTCCTTTTTGGGTTCTGTTCCACTTAGAGTCTCTCAGAGGATGAGTCTTGTGGGTGTCTGTCAGGTAGACAACATGCTCGGAATCCACTTGGGATTTCAAGTCACCTCAGGTACCATAGCCAGTCATTCTGGAAAACTCCAGTTGCTGGAGTCCAGATTAGTTTACCTGTTGTAAGAGAGTTCTGGAATTTCCCGTGAGCCTTTCAGACTTTCCAAGCCTCAAACTTTTTCACTAGGTGAAAGGGAGAGGAAAAGGAGACTCTTGTTTGAGATAACGAACATCCACTCTGAAAACCACCATAGTTACTCAAACATCATCCCAGCGCTTGGGGAGTGGAGGCAGAAGGATCCACAGTTCAAATCATCACTCGCTACATAGTCCAAGCTGTTTGAGTGAAACAAAGTTACGAACAAACAGTATTCACTCCTCAGAGAGTCTCAGTGGGAACCAAATACCGGATAAAAGTCTGAGGTCTCTGCTTTTGTTTTGCATCTGTCGCCTCTGCTCAGCCTTAAGACCCAGAGACAAAGCATTCCTGAACCTCCAGTCACCCTGGATTCCAGAAACAACAAAATCTCACAGAAAAGACCCCTGCCCCATTAGGGACAGTTCTTTCTGATGATGCAACCCCAAGCCGGGGCAGAAGGATCAGTTTGCTGCCCTCATGCCAAGACTGCGATAAGAGTTTTGAGCACCTTGGAGAACCAGAGCTGAGATGTGGATTAACCAGGCTTCACATGCACTGGGACAGCTCATTTTCACGTGCCCCATTCCACTTCATTCTCTACTTAAACTGAAAGCTCACAGCTCTTCTCCCAAAGACAGACTTGGGAATCACTATAGTTTTTTAAAAATATGTTCCTCTTTCTGATTCATCCTGAACAATACCCTTTCTCTGCTTTTCACCCTGTCCCATCTCTTTAGTTGGCATACTGTGGATGGTTGGCCGTATCTAGTTTTTTTTTCTTTTCAAGGGAAGGGCTGCCAGATCCCAAGCTTTTGTCCCCTCTAAACTCCAGCTACAAACAGGATGCTATGTGACAAGGACACTGTCATGTTGAGAAGGCTTTTGTAATAGTTAAGCTAAATAAAGATGAGAGATTTACTAATACACAAAAAAGAGGGTAGGCTGTGAATCTAAGGTCAGAAGACAAACCACAGAAAAAAGACCAGGAAATCAAAGGAGTGATTTTAAAGATCTCATCCTTAACACCTTAACACCTCCTACCCTACTCTGTTTACCAACATGAATCATTCTTCAATTAAAAACACCCTTCAAGATCTATTTAAAAACGTAAGCTTCTTAAATAAATGTCCAGCTTCCTAGCCAGCCTGGTCTTCCCGAAAGTGCTGATATCAGTGTTGCTAGCCTCAGTTTATCCCCAAGCAGCTTGAGCCCTCCCCTCCTCTTCCTTTATCTCAACACAGTGTCTGTCCACTCATTTCCTCAGTCCTCAACTAGGACCGCCTGCCTGTGCTCGTCCCACTTGGCTGAAGCCATCACCTATCACCTCTGCCACCTCTCAGCCCATGTCTGCTCATTTTGCATCTCCCCAGTCGCTGGCCTGTTGGACCCCACTCACCATGCTTGCCTCTGTAACTTCTCCACAGCAGCCACTGTGCCTGTCTCTCTTGATGCTTCCCTTTTGGCTTTACCATGACTTTCCTTCTCTTACTTGGACTCTTTGCCCATCACTTACATGCTAATAAGTATGTTCAGGATTCTCTTTGGATCTTGGGTCTACTCTCCATGGTTTTGACAGAATTTGTACTACTGTCTCCTAGACATTTATCTCTATGGATTGCATCTACCCTGAACTTTATATCTGTGTATTCAACTGCTTTCTCAACATATTCTTATATCTAACGTCATTTTAACCAATCAGTGTGCTCTGATTAGCCACCAGTTCACACTCTGTTCCAGCCAGCTTTCAGTCTTTACCTTTGCTGTGAGATGCCATGAACCTAAGTTTCTCTCACTTCTTTGTCTCTCTCCTCCCACATTAAGATACCAAGTCAGGATTCTCTGCTCTCCTCTTCCATAGCTCCTCCTTTGCCTTTGTGGCAAACACCACCACACATTGCTTTGGTTCCTACTCACTAGTCAGTTCTTCTTGTGGATCAATCAGTTTACTAAGGCTGCTGTGAGTAAGGTAACGTTAGTTGAGTGGCTGTAGCAACAGAATCCAATGACTCTAGAAGGGAAGGGCCTGAAATGACCTCACAAACAGAGCCTTGTTCATAGGCCTAGCTTTGTAGCAGCAAGCAACCTTTGATGTATTAGTGACTTTTGGGTCTCCGTGACCAAAATATCAGGCGCAAATAGCTTATCATAGATAAAGTAGAAGGGTTTATTTTGGCCTGTGGGGTCAGTTCAGAGATGTTTAAACTGTCATTGCAGGGGAACCGGGTGGAAATGCTCAATTCATGGTGATGGGAGTGTGGGCTGGAGGCTATTCACATCATGACAGATCAGGAAAGAAGAGCTTAGCAGGAGTTAGGATCTGAATATTGCCTTCAAAGCCCTGTCCTCAGTAACCATGGCCTATTTCCAAGCCAGGCCTCACCTCTTAAAAGTTCCTTGGCTTCCCAAAATGGCACTCCTAGGCTGGGAGGATGGCTCAGTGGATAGAGAATATCTGTTGTACAAGTATGATGACCTGAGTTTGAGTCCCCAGACCACACAAAACAGCCAGAAACGGCTGCATTTACCTGTTGTCAAAGGACTGTGGTGAGGGAGATGAGAGAGTACTGGGTCTTACTGACCAGCTGCTAGCCATGCTGAAGCACAAGGATCTCAAGGTCCAGTAGGAGGCCCATATCACTGGAATAAAGAGAGTGATGGAGAAAAGCATCCGATGACCTCCTATGCCTACACACACACACACACACACACACACACACACACACACACACACACAAACATACACTCAAGTGTGAGCACACATGCATGAGTACACATACATACATACACACATACATACATGTACATACACATATATACACAGGTGTGCACTCACACGCATGTGCACATACATTCACATAATACCACCAGCATCAACTCTGTCATGTGTCTATGTAGTCATATGACTTTCTCCTCTGTGTGTCCGTCTCTGTATTTCTTTTCTTCTATAATGACACCAGTCAGGTCACATTAGACTCTGGCCTAATGACTTTATCATAATGTGAGTCTGCTGGGAAAGCTATTACCAAATGAAGTAACACTGTCAGCAAAGGGTTGAGGATTTTAATACATATTGCTAATGACACTATTCAAATCACAATAATTGGAAAGACGTTTCTTCCATTCATTTGCTTGTCAAGTTCTTTATTAATGTTCTTGACTCTTCTTGGTATTTGTCTTCTCTAGAAGAGTTCCTGGTTGCCCTGTTCTATTTCCGTCTTGGTGTCCCTGCATATTGTATTGGAATTATATCTTTATTCATCTTACCTCCCATTAGAGGGCTACTTTTCAAGGTGATGATCATATTCCCATGGAAAAACTGCATATCTGGCTAATAGATAATATTCAGTCCACAATTACTGGTTTTTGTTTTTGTTTAAAACTCTTTTTACAAATTATATAATCTTAAAGCCTTCGTTATAACATTGACATATAGAATAACTGGTTATCTACATGTATATTTTAATTTCTTCATTTAAAATTTCATGTTTATGTATGTGTGTATGTGTGTGTTATGAACCCTAATATATTTGTACAGATACTCTCCCATGATTCAATTCAACAACTTTAAGATTTTATGGGAGTGTTATAGGGTTGCACATTCATCAGAAATGGGGCTCTGAGTTCTTGACCTTTTCTATGTTAATGATATGAAGTTTAGTATGCTCTTGTTCCTAGGAAGAGGCAGTGAGCCTAGTCAGACATGTGATCAGGCACCAACAGTGGTCCTCAGTGTGCTGTACTGTCAATGGTTTCCTTGGACACAGTGTTAAAAGATTACATGACCTGGAGAGGTGGCTCCATGGTTAAGAACTGTGGCTGCTTTTGAAGAAGACCAGTGTTCAACTGCCAGCACCCACATGGTGGTTCATAATTATCTATAATTCAAGTTCCAGGGGATCCAACCCCCTCTTCCAGCCTCCAAAGGTACCAGGTAGTCAAGTGATACAAACAGGCTGGCAAAATACCCACCACACATACATATAAAAAGAAAGGAAGAACAAAGAAAAAAAGAAAAAGGGAGAAAAGAAAAGAGATAAGAAAGGAAAGAAAAGAAATAGAAAAGAAAACACTGGACTTGAGGGCCTGCAGAGAGGGTTCAGAGGTTTGTGAGTTTTTGCTGCTTTTCCAGAATATCTGAGTGTGGTTCCTGGCACCCAACTCAAGCAGCTAACAATTGCCTGCAAGTCCATCTCCAGAGGACTTGGTGTTCTCTTCTGGTCTCCTCAGGTACCCACGTGGCATAATAAACAAACAAATAAACAATATCTTTTCAGAAGGGCTTTGTTTCAGAAGTATTTTCTCAACTGCTATTTTAAAGTGTTCTGAGACTGTTTATAACGGGGCAGGGTAAGCTGTAAGGTTTTGCTGAGGAGGCTTGCTGGATGGAGAATGCCCCTCACAGACCCATAGGAAGTGACGTTATTGAAGGTATGGCTTTGTTGGAGGAAGTGTGCCACAGCAGGTAGGCTTTGAGGTTTCAGAAGCTCAAGCCAGGCCCGATGTCACTCCCTCTTCCTGATACCTGTAGATGCATAAGTAGAACTCTCAGCTCCTTCTGCAGCACCATGTCTGCCTCAGTGTCACCAAGTTTCCAGCCATGATGACAATGGACTAAACCTCTGAAACTGTAAACCAGCCCCAACTGAATACTTTCTTTTTCAGTTGTGCTACGGTCAGGACGTCTCTTCACAGCAGTAGAACACTGAGAAGGTACACATTGCTACTGACTAATGTTAAAACAGATTTATATGTTTGCTTTTATTTACTAAAATGATTCATTTTTGAGACATAGTCTCATTTTGTTTTTCAGCCTGGCCTCAAATTCATGGACCTGAAGTGATCTTCCTCCCATAGATACCCACATGGCTGACCACTGGTTGAAAGTGCCTATATCTGTTGTATATATGACTGTGTGTGTGTGTATATACACACATGTACATGTTTACAGTGTGCATGTGTATGTGTGTGCATGTGTGTGTGTGCATGTGTATGTGTATGTGCATATTTGTATGTACACATGGAGTGGTCTTATAGTTTTCTTTTTTTTTTTTTTTTTGAGGGTGCAGCGTACTTTATTGATGGTTTTCAAGAGAGAAGGGAGGGCCCCCTAGGCCCCTTCTGTTATGGGGTCTGGGATGGAATTGTGAGGTAGATGCTCAGTGTTGGGGGCTGAGTTGGGATGGGGACTCCTCAGCAACTGAGGGCCTCTCTCTTGCTCTCAGTATCCTTGCTGGGCTGGGTGGTCCAGGGTTTCTTACTCCTTGGAGGCCATGTAGGCCATGAGGTCCACCACCCTGTTGCTGTAGCCATATTCATTGTCATACCAGGAGATGAGCTTCACAAAGTTGTCGTTGAGAGCAATGCCAGGCCCAGCATCAAAGGAGGAAGAGTGGGAGTTGCTGTTGAAGTCACAGGAGACAGCCTGGTCCTCAGTGTAGCCCAGGATGCCCTTTAGTGGGCTCTCAGATGCCTGCTTCACCACCTTGTTGATGTCATCATACTTGGCAGGTTTCTCCAGGTGGCATGTCAGATCCACAGTGGATACATTGGGGGTAGGAACACAGAAGGCCATGCCAGTGAGCTTCCCATTCAGCTCTGGGATGACCTTGCCCACAGCCTTGGCAGCACCAGTGGATGCAGGGATTATGTTCTGGGCTGCCCCACGGCCATCACGCCACAGCTTTCCAGAGGGGCCATCCACAGTATTCTGAGTGGCAGTGATGACATGGACTGTGGTCATGAGCCCTTCCACGATGCCAAAGTTGTCATGGATGACCTTGGCCAGGGGGGCTAAGCAGTTGGTGGTGCAGGATGCATTGCTGACAGTCTTGAGGGAGTTGTCATATTTCTCGTGGTTCACACCCATCACAAACATGGGGGCATCAGCGGAAGGGGTGGAGATGATGACCCTTTTGGCCCCACCCTTCAGGTGAGCCCCAGCCTTCTCCATGGTGGTGAAGACGCCAGTAGACTCCACGACATCCTCAGCACCAGCGTCACCCCATTTGATGTTAGCGGGATCTCGCTCCTGGAAGATGGTGATGGCCTTCCCGTTGATGACAAGCTTCCCATTCTCAGCCTTGACTGTGCCGTTGAACTTGCCGTGGGTGGAGTCATACTAGAACATGTAGACCATGTAGTTGAGGTCAATGAAGGGGTCGTTGATGGCAACAATGTCCACTTTGTCACAAGAGAAGGCAGCCCTGGTAACCAGGCGCCCGATACGGCCAAATCCGTTCACACCGACTTTCACCATCTTGTCTATGAGACGAGGCTGGCACTGCACAAGAAGATGCGGCTGTCTCTGGAACAGGGAGGAGCAGAGAGCTTATAGTTTTCTTAAAAAAACATAATAGATAAACGGATTCATCCAAATAACACATGCTCTTCACTAGTCCTTGATAATTCAACACCACTGATAATTTTGCTTAAAATTTCGCATGTAAGAATAAATAAGATTTAGCTTTCCCAGCTACTCTTTAATAAACCTTTTCTTATGAAAGTGCCAAATGTTTGCAAAAGCAAGTGCAGTACCAATCAGCTGGAGTAGACGAGGTGCAGGTGAGGTGTAGGTCTTCTGGTGTCAGAATCCTGGTTCCTAAGTACCAATGCCCTGGTCTGACAGATACAGGAGCTTGTAGTTCCAAGTCCTGAGGCCTACAGGCTTGTGGCTCCCAATGCCCAGGCTAGATGCTAATTGTCCTCGAGTGCGATCAACAGGGATTCAGCAACTCACACCCGGTGTAACTGCTCAGGTTGGAGCAGGAGCCCACAGGAGCTATTGTAGCTCCTCAGCCTCGGATGTGTGGCAACCTAGGACTCAACACAAATACAGCTTCCAGGCCTTGAATTTCTTGGTGCTCAGGATTGGCTGCTCCCAGGTACTCCAGCCACCAGACCTGCAGTTCTCGTCTTTAGCTCTTTAGAGCATTCTGCCTTTTCCATTCTCCTCTGGGTCATCACCTCTGCCTCCTCTACTCTCTGCACATCCACTATTGCATCATTGGCTGTTCTCAGGAGTCTTCGGCTGCTTTCTAGGTGCTGGTGGTGAAGCCAATGCTGCGATCCCTGCAACGACTTACTACCATCGCTACTCCTTGTCACGTCACTAGTAACTCAGGACAAAACCCACAAGCCACACAAGAAAAGACCATTTAGGAAAAAAAAAACCAAAAAACAAAACAGGCTAATGTTGCCCACAGGCAGCCAAGGGGACTGGCTGATTTCAAAAGTGAGCTTGATGAATACCCTGTTTCTAATGCTAGGACGGAGGTAGGACAGCAAATGAAGACTTGCTATCTACAGCAACCACAGTACAGCTTTCACGTCTACCAATCACGGGTCTTATAAAAGGACTAACCATAATCCTTTGCTCCGCACCTGGCACAGGCCTTCCACTGGGCCATCTGGGTCTGAAGGAGAAAGTTAGAGGGAGTAGGGTCACCCGGAGTTCATGGAAGCTTGTGTTGTAGGAGTGGATGTCTTCCATGGCTGGGTGGGTTTCTGACTGAAGCCAGAGCTGTGTATCTGGAGTGGTAGAGATGTTTGAAGTAATGCCCTACAACTGCTGTCATGTTCTCAAAGTGGTCATAGAGTGTCCAAAACAATGAATGCCATGAGGGAAGTCTGGGCTTTGTGTGGCTGGCAGCTCCTACTTTTAGCAGCTAATAGAAGAGATCTGACACTTGGTACTCAAACACTTGAATGACTGGTTTTCAACAGTTCAAATTATCTGAAGGAAAACAATCAGGGGATGGATACACACACACACACACACACACACACACACACACACACAGAGCTTTTTTTCAAAGAAGTAGCACGAGAATGACAGTTCTAATAGTGCCTTACAGAGCTTAACTAGTTTAACTTCCTGCCAAATAGCCCTAAAAGGAGTTGGGATTCTCTAATCTGTGGCAGGAGAGTATTTAAATGAGTTCCTTTATGCCTATAGCCAGATTTAGTAGATTATTCAGTCTATGGGGAGTCAGACAGTCTTCATCCCCTCTAACTACCTGTATCTATTACCCCTTTCTCTCCTTTATAGAAACTCTTTGATGTATGATGTATATGCACATTATATACAGGTGTGTACACAGGGCAGTACATGTACTGTAAAGATAAACTGAAGTGTGGCACCCACACTCCCCACTACCATCATCCACACTGCCCACCACCATCATCCCCATCACCCTGACCTTATCAGGTTGAATGCAGACTTTTCTGCTTAATATAAATGTAATCCTTTTCATTCTATGTTACTTTAAGCTATTTATTTCATCCATAAATATTTTGGCATGTGTCTCTAATAAGAAAGAACGTTTTTATATATGGCTGCAGTTCTGCTGTATCATGTCATTTTAAAGAGAAATGTTGCTAGTCTAACACAATAACTCATTACTTTTTCATGTGTAGAGATAGCCAGAAGGCCTATGTTGTTGCCAGCTGTCCCCATGCCCTGTTACTCCTGCTTGCCCCCTTTGTGTGGATTCCACACGTCAGTTTCAACAGTGACAAGATTCAGGAAGAAATGTCTCTGCTCACAATTGTACTGGTGACTTCTACTTCTAACATGCCGAGTGGACCTTCGGCGCAGTTACAGAATGCTCTATGAAATTGGAGGGGCTAGAATCAGAGGAAGCTTGAACACACACCTCCTACCTCATGGATCTGCCTATTCTGCTGTCCCTCGTGACTACATCACAGAAGGAGGAAGGACATATCCTTGGTGAAAGTTAATGATTGCAAGATGATGTCTCCATTGTCAAACCCAGGTAGAATTAGAGCTGAAAGGTTGTGAGGGGGCGAGAGCTCAGGCCTGCCTCTCTGAGATAAGGGCCGTCTCAGGACTTTGTTAAAGCTCCAGCGTCTTTCTTGTGCTACGTGGTTTGCAGCCTCCCATGAACGCAATGATCCCCCTTTAAAAGCTTATGTTAAGTATTCCTTCATGTTAAGGAAATCAGCCAACATGCTCTGTAGGGAACCCACACAGCGACACTTTGCATTTTCTTAATTCCTATTCAAATTGAGCAAAGGCTGACTGGTAACATTAGCACCTCCCAAAGATTCTTAATTTTTTAAAAATATTTTATCTTATTTAACTTATTTTATCATATGGTGGGCTAAGTTTCATACATGAATTTCAGAGGATGCAATAATTTAGAACGTAATAAGGAAAGAAATGACTCAGCCATGGTCACTCAGTAACTGATAAGGTTACGGATCTCTGCCTTCAGAGTGTAAGCCCAGCATCCCCTGTGACGACTGCATCTGTGGTGAGAGAGGGCTTCACTCATTTGGAAATTTTCATTGCACTTGTGAGAGGACTGGAACCATCACTAAGTGATTTACACCGAGCTGAACCACGTGCCTTTGAAACCCCAATCACGTATTCCTCGTCTACTTTCCAGGGGCTACGTGGGAGACAGTGAATCACTTTTCAATGTGGAAAAAAAAAGGCCTGTGATCTTGAACCCAAGATGTCCAGTGTTTAAATTACACTCCCACTAGTAAGATTTATGTGAGTCTATGTCACATGTGCTGGTTCTAAAGGTCTGTTAATTAACTAAACAATGATTACAAAATGAAAGTTCTTTATTAGATGCCACGGCAGACAAATGGGATTTGTCAGTTATAAATTCTTTGCTATAACATGAATACACGCCAATTTAGAGAAAGAAAGAAAAAGTCTTTGCTGCAGGAAACTCCCTCTTTCCCATATCATGTGGGATTAATGAAGCTGTCAGTCTTGTAGACGTGACTCAGCCTGGCCATTAGGAATCCTCTCAGTAGAGTCATGATAACAGAAGGTAAACTTTAGAGTATCTCACGCTTAAGAGCCACTCCATTTTCTTCCCCCCACATATAATTTCCAGGTAATACCATAGGTCTATGTCCCCACTGGTTGCCTTGAGAACAACTCTTGCAGTGCTCCATCCTCAGCCCCCCCCCCCGACTTGTGTGTGTGTCACCTCTTCAGTACTTTCTCTTGGTTGTCTGATGTCACATGTCTAGAGCTGATGTCTCAAATACACTGCATTCAGCACGTTCTCCCATGAGTTATTGAATGTTTATTTATTATATTTCTTTATTTTATTTTCTCTTTTTTGCTGTCACAAAAATCTGAAAATATTTATATATTTTTTTTTTACAAGAGCAATGCCAACAGGTCATGGACCCATGAGACATACAATAGTAATTAATGGCAAGCGTCACAGGTTTCCCTCACGCTTTTGATCCGGGGATGCACCTCTCACAGCAGACTGAACCTCCCAATTCTCCAACATTGACTAGTTTAGTAAAGGATGACAGAAAGCCACTAAGGAGGTTATAAACAAGCTAGAGAAGTAAAGCCTTCCAGAGTCACCTTCACTGTGCCTTCCTTGACTCTAAACAACAGAAGGCAGAGCTGCTTCAAATGTAAACCATGCTGTAGAGGCTCCCGCTAAGAATCGTGCTCTCTTCAGACAACGCTCTGCATTGGATAAGTCTTCCTGTAAAGCGAAGTCTACTGATTGAAGCTGAAACTCCACCTTACCGTTTGCGTAGTACATCTTTTCTTGTTTCATTCTTTTTTTAAGTATTTTTGTTTAGCCTTTGAAAATTTCACACGTGTCTAAAATGTATTTTGATGATACCCATCTCTACCCTTCCTCAAATCCCTCAGTATCTCCCTCAATATAAAACATGAATACTTTCTAACATTGGGCCCTCTCGGGTTTTTCTTCGGTGAGCCATTGGTTCTAAGTCCTGCTCATTTATATCCCCAAGGAAAAATGACACCCTGTCGTGGCGTGGTTTGAATAGAAATACCTTTATAAGTTCGTTGATTTAACTGCTTTGTCATTAAGGAGTAGTGCTTTTTGACTGAGATTAGGAGGTGTGGCCTTGTTATAAGTAGGTGGGGCCTTGTTGGAGGAAGTGCGTCACTGGGGGCAGGCTTTGGAGTTTCATGCTAGGCCCAGTGTTCCTGTTCTGCCTGCTGCCTGTGGATACAGATGGAGAACTCTCAGCTACTCTTCGGCAACTTGTGTGTCTGCAGGGTGCCATGCACCTCACCATGATGACAGTGGACTAAACCTCTGAACTGTAAGCTAGCACCAATTAAATACCTTCTTTTACAAGAGTTGCCATGGTTATGGTGTTTCTTCAAAGCAATAGTAACTAAGTCACACTTTCTACAGCTATAAATTATCAATGGCTCCTCAGTTAGCCGAAGGTCTTTTCAAATACTTGTTATCATTTTGGCTGACTTGATTTTGTGTAGGTCTTGTGTAGGCAACCATGACTATCGTGAATTTGTGAGTGTAACATCCATGTCACAACCAGAAGGCAGCATTTCACAGCACTCCTCTCTATCCTCTGGCTCTTAAATTCTTTCTCCTGCATGTCCAAGATGTTCTTTGAGTCTTAGGTAGAAGAGGATGATATAGATGCCTAATTTTGGGGTAAGCACCACAGTAACTTATTTCTAGTGCTATAACCTTATTGCATTTTAATAGACGCAACTCATTTTATTTGAAATCGTTAACATCACCTTAAATTTCTTGCCTTTTCTCACACAATTGCAAATTTTATCAGCCATGCTTTCAAAATCGTGCCTTGAATTCTACAATCTCAAATAACTTGAAATATTGTAGTTTTCGTAAAAAGCCATGGTGACAACTTTTAATATGTCTTTGATTTCTTGATACTCCCTTGTTTCCAGAGGGGAAAGCAATCATTATAGCAGGGATCTGGCCAGGAGTCAAAAATAGACAAAACCACTCTGTGATTGCAATGGATCAAGACAAAAACAGGAAGATACTAGAACGCAGTGGATTGCACCTCATCATAGTCTGGTTTTACACGTATGACTTCTGCTCCACATTGTAAATAAAGGCTTTAACATCCATCTGCTATCATATTTTGGATAAGAATGTTAATACGCATATTCACTGGTTAGCCAACAATGTCTGAACCAGAGCAAAGCCCTTATTGCTAAGCTACTTGCTCCCAAATGACCACATAGAGCCCTAAATCCTGTAGTAATCCCTTTCTTACAATTTACCCATGCTGCACAAGTCATGAAAAAGCAAGTGCAGATGGGTGGTATTCAGGTGGAGGATGCTTTTATGCCCTATAGTCTTGTCTCCATTTAGTAGCATGTGGATCCTTCTGAAGTGATGTATCACTGTTCAAGTTGACTACATTTCTCTGCTTCTGATCAAAAAGCAAAGAGCCAAGTCTTCATTACAACTTCCAAGACTCTGTAGAATAGTCATCCAACACATAGATCTCATCTCCTGCTATAAGATTCTTGGTTTCTTGCACAGTAGATGGAGGTATTTCTTTGGTACAGCTTCTTGTTCCAATGTGTGGAACACATCATCTTCTGGGCTCCTCCAAACGTCTTGGGTCACAACTTCAGCTGTGCCCTCAGTACAGCTCTAGGCTCTACTCTACTACTGCTGCTGTTGTTCTTGGTGATCATCCTATTGTATTGGCATCTCCAGTGCACTGGGGTCTTCCTTCATGGTTCAAATCCCATTCCTGGTACCCACTTCTGTCTTAGTTAGTCTTTTGTTTTACTGAGAACAGATTTAAGACCTACTTTGCTGATCTTGGGAAGTACTCAGTTGAAGGCAGTGCCATTGTGGGCTCAGAACTAATGGTCATATCCTCTAATTCTCAAAGCTACCAGCCTGTTCATTCATTTAAAGCTTCATTTTAGAATTAACTTATTGGCTAGATACATAATTATTATTCTACTTTTAATGATTAAAGACCACAATGTCAAATTTATGAAATGTATAGACATTCAATAGGACCAATATAGTATCTATAGCTAATTTCAGACTACAGTACCATCTACTTGAAGTAGGAGTGTCTCTGATGAGGCTTGAGAAGTGCACTAATTGCTGGGTTTGACATAGGGCTCATTTAGCAGAATAATCATAGTAGGTTCTCCTTTATGGCCTATAAACTATTCATAGTGTATTATTGCTGCTCTATTGCTGTGAAGAGATACCATGACAGGCAACTCCCATAAAGGAAAGCATTTAACTGAGAGTAACTTAGTTTTAGAAGGTCAGCCCATGATCATCATGGTGGGAACAGAGAGACAGACAGAAAACTGAACCTGTAGATGACAGTTTTATATCCTGATCCTCAGGGAGTGGATAGAGGGGGAGAGACTGAGACTTGCATGGGATTTTGAAACCTCAAAGCCCACTCTAAGTGACACATCTCCTTCAACAAGGCCACGTGTATTCCAAAAAGGTCACCCCTCCTATTCCTCCCCCCAAAGTTTCACTAAAATGGGACCAAGCATCAAAATATATGAGCCTATGAGAATCATTCTTATCCAAACCACCACATTCCAGTTCCTGGTCCCATTGGCTTGTAGCTATAGCCTAATGCAAAATGTAACCAGACAAGACAGTACAGAATTTCCTCCATCTTGTATTTTTGCTGAGGCTTTCCAGGTTTAACTGGAATCTGATCTTTTTGGACAATCCCATGCAAAGCGACCTAGATACATTCCAGGAAGCGAAGGTCAGATTGACTTAGCTCACTTATCAAAGCTTCTGTTGAAACTAGTTGGGCAGTAGTGGTGTATGCCTTTAGTCCTGGCACTTGGGAGGAAGAGGCAGGCACCATACTTGAGTTACATTTCCCGAGCTTTCCCATTGTTGTTTAGGCCTAGAAAGCCCCTCAAGCCCTTTCATTTTATAGGCAGCAGGATTATCTGGGTGAAGTCTTGCCCTTAATTCTATTTACTACTAGGCCTGTTTGCCTGCCTCTTTCTTTCCTTTTTCCTTCCTTCCTTCCTTCCTTGCTTCCTTCCTTGCTTCCTTCCTTCCTTCCTTCCTTCCTTCCTTCCTTCCTTCCTTCCTTCCTTCCTTTCCTTCCTTCTTTGCTTGCTTGCTTGCTTTCAGCAGGATGTTTCTGTGTAGCCCTGGTTGTCGTAGAACTCTGTTTACATACCAGGCTGGCCTCGAACTCACTGACATCTGCCTGCCTCTGCCTCTTAAGGAATGCTGGGATTAAAGGTTTCCTCATCACTGACTGGCACGTCACACTTTTCTCTAGACTTCACATCTTCCTGAGAATGAGGCTGGACTCTAACACAACATTTCCTGGTTCTCCTTTTACTCTGAAAGTCTATTTTGTGATTCTCTCCCACACACTTGCTCTCTTTTCTTGCAGACCTTCATAAGAGTGATCACTAATAACACAGCCAATACACAGCTGTCTTGAAATGTCCTCTGCAGATGACCTAACTTCCAAATTCTTCAATTTATACTCAGAAAATTTTTAGAACAGGGACAAAACCCTCTGCTATTCTCTTTGCCAAAATATCTTAAGAATAGTCTCTAGGTCACTTCTTAGCATTCTTCCACTTTGAAACCTGTTGAAATGGACCTGCATAGCCCACTTTGCCTTTCACTGTTATTTTCTATGGTCTTACTAGTATGGCCCTTTAATCCCTGCTTAAAGCATTCCTCCCTTTTTAACCCAAGGTCTTTCAAATTCCTCCAAGCAACAACATAATCCGACTGGTCACAATATCTCAGTTCCTGGTACCAATTTCTATCTTAGTTACTATTCTATTGCTGTTAAGAGTCTATGGGGATCGTTTCCATTCAAAGCACAGCAGACAGGTTCTTAGTCCCATAACGGAGCCAGGTGTGGGTTTCATCTTGTGAAAACAGACTTTAATCAATCAGGAAGTTTTCAACCACTCCATGATGTTCATATCGCTATTGCACAAGTTGGCTTGTCTTCCTGTCCAGACATTATTGTAACTTGCAGTTTTCACAGTTGAGTTAGTTTGATATCTGTGTTTCTCTTCCAGAAGCACCAATAACATACCCAGCACATTGTCATCCTGTCTCTTTTGTTTTTGTTGTTTTGTTTTAGTGACTGTTTTGCAGGGAGATGCAATCAAAGCAACATTTCAGCTTCTTCCTCATGACTGTTACCTTTGTAAAATCAACCACCAAGATGCTTGCCCATGCTAATGGCCCAGATAGTCCTAGAGAAAACACAGGGGACTTCCCTAGGCAAAGAGGGGAGTGATGATTTTCTGGTGTGGTTGTCATGGTAATTATGCTGTGAAATCCTCAGCACCTTGCTCCTGCCAGGCAGCATTGGAAATAGATGACTTATTTGGAGAACTGTCTTCTCCCTCCCTCTCTTTCCCTTCTATTATTTCCTTTCTCTGTTTGCCTATTTTCTGTAACTGTTTTGAGAGAAGGAAACATGAAAAGAGGGAGGGGGGAGGCGTGGGCAGCTGAAGACCCAATTTCTCAAGCACCTGTTTTCTGGAAATGGGAGGCTCTTTGATCCACCACCCACTGACTCCCAATGGCCTTCCCACCCTCCCTCTCCCTCTCTCCTTCGTTCTCCCAGACTTTCTCTTCTCCACCTTGCACCTTTTTATGTTTTAAAGCCTGTTGTCAGATTTTTTCCACGCATGATTTTGGTGATAGCTCCCTGATAGACATATTTTAGTTTGCTCATTTACAACTGGATCCGGATAAACAGTGAAGTTAGAGGCAGGAGAGTGAATCTTGGGTAGTGGATACAGCAGAATATGAGGGTAAAGCCGTGGCTGAGAGCTGAGGTGACACCATGTGCTAATGTCTCTGACATCTGCTTTTGAGCTAGTTGCTTTTTCTCTAAGTCCCAGGTTGATTATTTGTAGGATGCGAGTGACAATTGGTATAAAGTTTTATAGAGCTAAAATATCTTGTATAAAGATTAAATCTAGACTGGCATACTTCTGTTACCCAGCTCTAGTTAAATCTATAAAAGAGATATAGAAAGAGGTAGCTGTAAGAAGATTTTATAATAAAACATACAATACAATCTATTTCTGGTCATTTGTCAGTCACCTTTCTCTGACATCCGCATTCACAAGACATGGATGAGGGCTGAGGACCCACAGACGTCTCGACAAGAGACTTTTCATCTCTCCTTGAATTCTCAACCTAAGAACTTTTCTTTTTAAAATAAACTTTTAATTTTAGAATAGTGTTGGGCTTACGGTGAAATCATGAGGAGAGCACAGCATTCCCATGCTCCCCTTCCCCACTTCCCAATGCCCATGGCTTACTTTGTTGTAGTATGCTTGCCGGAACTCAAGAGCCAATACGGATGCTGTCATTGAAAGTTCACTATGTTCTCAGTTACTGAAACTTTCTGATATTTTCTTTATGCTCATCAGGATATTGTCTATGCTTAGCTGTCATGAACTAAATTTTGTCCCCTGGGTCCACTAAAAAAAAGAGTATATGTTGATTTGTTTGGGAGTGGCAAACTCTTGTGTACAATGAGTCTGAGGTTTACTAGAGCAGAATGGGCCTTAATTCAATGCTACTCGTGTCTTTTCAGGATGAGGGAAATGCAGGCATAGAAACACAGAGAATGTCCTACAGTGACACAGACAGAGGAAAATATGGACATGGAGGCAGAGGCTAGATTGAGGTTGCCAAGCTGAGGGATATTTTCAGATAACAGTGTTACAGAAAGCCCCAAATGGCCTCTACCTAGACACTTCTGAGAGGTCTTGGGCTTTCTGCAAACAGCCTCAGAGCCTCAGGTTATGATAATAACCTGGTGCTTTAAGCACATGGTTTATGGTGAGTGTCTGAGGCAGCCTAAGAAAGGACTGCAGTAATTATGTCTCCAGAGGCTTCTCTGGGATGCCAGGATCAGCTCGGTCTGTCCCCTTTCTCCTGACTTTCCCCATCTTTCCTTTAGGGATGTGGGTAGGATTGTGTCTTAGCAGGGTTCATGGGTAAAAAGAGAGTTATTTGAGCAGTGGCTGGATGGATGTCCTTTGTCTGTATAATTCACCAAATTATTTTGATTTTGTAAGTGTTTTTGTTATATATGCTATACAGTTCAGTGAAAATTTTACTTCAAAAATACATTTGATCTTGGCATAAGATCTTTTAAACTTTGTATCAGGGAAGTTATAGATCAACCATGATTCCAAAAATGAAAATTTACTCTTCTATATTGGTTAAAATACATTTTAGCTTAAAAAGTTCAGCTAGCTCTAATTCAAGCTGGTTGAAAGGACTTGATGACCCCAGGCAATTTTGAAGCAATTGAACCAATTTGTGATGTGGTTAAGACATTGAGGACCCAGTTCTTACTGTCTGACCAGCCCTATCTATAGCTGACAGCACAGTGTCAGGCATTGCAGCCAGGACCTTTAATGCTCAACATCTGTGTTTCCATACTATACTTTGGAGAAGGTTTGAATGCGCACTCCAGCATCTTATGTGCTGGAAACTTGATCTCCCCCCACCACACACACACAGGAAATGGTGGAACCTGTAAGAGAGAGCAGGAAGCACATACTTGGGTGGCAAGCAGGACATTAAAAATTCAGGAGAAAGTTTCACACTCATTTGTAGTAACTTCTCACAGGAACTAACCCAGTCCTATAAAGCCTGATCTATTCCAGAGAGAAGCCTTGATCCATTGGTGAGGGCAAAGCACCCGTGACTTCAAACCCCGTGGATTTCAGCAGAGCTGGAGCCCAGTGCCATCCCTTTGATCTCCCAGAACCCTGAGCCAGATTAAACTCTTTCTTAATAAAACACCTGCCTTAAAATATTTAGACTCTGAAACGGACTAAGGTATTGATTCTGCTGCAGAAGCAAGCAGCTTTTCCTAGTGGCTTCCCTCTGTCACGCTCCCTCCTTCCTGGGTTCCCAGATAGAATTGAAAAGAATCTTGCTGGAGTGTTTCAGGGTCATCACTTTCTGGCTAGGTCACTGAACATAGTGAAAGTCATGTGGGTCTGAAGATCTGACTATTGTTGCGTTGCTGAGGAATATGCCAGTCTTGACCAGGGGACTTGGTGTGAAGGCCTCCAAGACCTGCTCTGTGGATGAAGATGGTGCCATGCCCTTTGGAAGAGCTTTATAGGTGCTCTCTTAGCCTCTTATACAGTTTCACTCTTCTGATGCCACCCCTCCCACACTTTGAGCCAAAGAAAACCTGTAAGTTGATCTGACTCCTGTACTTGTTTAGGTGATAGGAAATACAGAATGTCCTCTCCCATTCACTAATTAAGCATATCTGAATGGTAAGAAAGGGGGATTGATAGAGGCTCCTCTGCCAGGTACTGTACCTTTAAGATGTATTTAGCAAACTTTTTATTACCTCTTTGTGAATTTGACATCATGCATGCCAATCGAACTTATCTCCCCCTCCACCAATACCTGCCTTCCACCCTCGCAACCTCTCCCTCAACAGAGGAAGAAAATCTCATTGTGGAAGCTGCAGTGTGTCAGTGTGTCCTACAGAATATCCATTTGTTCATACTTCTTTGCTTACAAATGTTCATTGCATTGAATCATTGGTCCTGTACAAGGCCTCTGGCTTCTGCTACTTTACCTGGATCCTCACTGAGACTCCTTGGATATAATGTTGTTGTCCCAGGTCATGGAGATTCTGTAGTGTTGGGTCTGCAGGACTGGCCCCTCCATGTACTCCAGCAGTTCACTGATGGGGTAGATGTTGGGGTGGGGATCTGAATGTGAGAGGTATCTGAGCGGTCATCCCACCAGCTCTTCCACTCTCATGCCCTTAGGACTGGTTCACCAGCATCCTCATCAGCTAGGGACAGATCTACCCTGCTGCCCAGGCAAGGTGTAAGGAGGGCCCGAGATCTCCAGTGCTACAGCAGGCCAAGGTCAGGGCCAGTTCTTCCCCTCTGCAGTAGGTGGCAAAGGTCTGGGAGGACATCTCTCATACTCACACTGCCACACAGCAGTCAAGTTGCAAGGCCAGCTCTCCCATGCTCACACCCTTAGGGCAGCTCACTGCCATCTGGGTTAGGTCTACTTTGCTGCCCACATGAGCTGCAGGGCTTGTTTTCCTGAGTGTTGTAGCAGGTGAGAGGCACTTCCAGGCTCTCATGACACCATTGGAGCTTACTCTCCCACCCACCAATGGTGGCAAGGGCCAAAGGGAGGGGAGAGATCTCTCCACTGCTGATGCCACTGCACAACAGATGAGAGGTAGCTCCTGCTCATCCATTCTCGTGCCCTTGGGCCAGCTCACCTACAACCCCCACATCCAGGGTCAACTCTACTGTGCTATCCAGGCGATATGCAGGGCTTCCTCTCCTGAGTCTATAGGACTCCAGAGCCACGTGTCCCACTGACCTCAGGTATTGAGGGGTGAGAGGGGAGGTTATCTTTCCCTTGTTTATACCACCGCATGGGAGATGAGTGGTAGGACCAGCTTCTCCACGTTCACATGCTCAGGCAGCTGATCCCTAAGCCCACAATATGAGGAAATACTGTGGCCAGCTAGGGACAGGGTCAGTTCTCCTGCTATGATATGCCCCTAGTGTCAGCTTTCTCATGATGCTCAAGTGAGGGGTGGGGCCAGTTCTGCACAGCCCTCAGATATCGACAAGTCTCAGGGTAGCATCCCAGACCAGGAACTTCTGCCTGGCCTTTGGTGGTAACAGACCCCTGCTGCTGAAGGGCAACAGACCCAGATGTGGCCCCATGGTGGCATAGGCCAGGATAGGCCACACCCCACCATAGTCCCAAAGGTGGCATTACCAGTTACTCACATCAGGCTGTCCCTTACTACCCTCAAGTCTCCAGTGCTGCCTCTCTTCACTGTGCCCACACCCTTCTGTTTCTCCTTCTCTTCCGTTTCTCCACCACTTACTCGCTCCTCTTAGTAGCACCCAGGGTTTCTGAGTGTCCGGGGTCATCTCACGAGTGTATGCTCAAGTATTATGGCACCAAGCAGGGATCATTTCTGGCGTGGTTTGCCTAGCAAGGCTTGCACAGTGCAGGACTCGTGGTCTTCTCAGGCTCACTTTTTTCCATGGAATGCTATGCTACTAATCATACAGCTGCTCATAGGTCACTATACTGAACCTCTCTCCTCTCTACCACCTACCGACGAGCATGCTACCCAGCAGCCATACCTGCAATGCCTCTAGGGGCAGGTCAAAGATACCTTTTAAGCTGTCATTGCTATGGAATGTTTTTTTTTTTTTTTGGGTGGGGAGGAGTGATTCTTCTTTTCATTGGTAGCTGAGAGGTTACAGGTAAGAAGTACTTGGCTAGACCCCAAGGGCATCCACTACTAGGAAGTGCTCCAAGCAGATTCCCTGAGCACACCCAGCCACGGCTCATCTGGGCTCTGATGCCAAAGTCAGGGAGTCAGCCCTGGAAGTGTTCCCACAATAGTGCTGCCCTTCCTCACGTCCATGTTGATGCTGGTCTGTCTCCTTACTGAGTCTGTCCATTTGCTGCTCACTAATGGTTTGTGTCAAATGCATACCCAAGACCCTGGCCGGTCTCCTCCTCATTTCCCATTAAAAGCCAAAGTCTATGTCTTCACTTAATACTGTAGGATGAGGGATTATTCCCAGGAGCAAGCTGTGCAATCCAAGGGTCTTAGCGAAGGGAATGTTGTGAAGTGCCTATGAGTGAACTCACTTCAGGAGCGAAGCGGGAACCGTCAGTATCTGGAGGGACTGTGCTCTGGAAGCATGCTGAGCTATAGGTAAGCCACAGTGTCGTGGGTCCGTGGCTGCAAATTTGTCAGGATTTTCTCCTTAGCTTTCACAAAGGAGACTGTCATTAAAAGTGTGATCTATGTTCATTATGGAACATGTATAAGACAGAAAGGAATTGGGAGGAAGCCACTATTACCATCGTTTTACCACCAGGGAGTGTGTGCGCATACGCGCGTGCATGCACGCACAATCTTGCACGACGGTGTGCACGTGCACACATACACACACTTACAAAATAAGATTCTGCTATTTATCATATAACACAATGTGGAGTTCTACTTCTTGTAATACTGGCCCTTCACTTTCTGTTAAATCAGGTTTCCTCGGTGGCCACTGGTCCTACTTCTATTGGGAGTTTCCAAATCCAACTGTGTCATAATCACCTGTTAGATAAATCATTCCATCTCCTTGGTAATTCAGAAGATGTCTGTCCAAACTCTGGCCTATCTTTAGAACTGCTAGCAGTCTGGTGCAACTGTAAGCAGTGGGAAGTTGTACCAGGCACAGGGCTACCTCAGCACACTGTAATGATGAGGACAGGGACTACAAAAGTGAACAGTTGTAATGCTTTTCTGAGGTCAGAGCAGGAAGTGACTTTGGTTCTGTCCTGGCTGAAGGCTGGGAGTGTCAGGAGGAGGCTCTGGTTCATTATCTGCTCCTAAATGAGCACCTTCGCCTGAAGGCTGCATGTAGGGTGGGGGTGGGGGGGTGACTGAAAGTCCAGTACAGAAGAAAATTCCTTTTGGTAAACGGATTTGGAATCATGGTGAAAATGTGCTGTATCCATTCTCTGATTTCAGCCCATCTCCTATGCAATTTAAGGGTCCCTGCTCCTGATGGAGTGATGTTATAGATCCTTCCATGTTTGAGGATGGATATCAGTGTTCTGCTGTGGCTCGTAGAGGGAAAGCTATTTCTTCCTGGTCAAAGAGTGAAATCTACATGACATTCTGATGTCCCCCAATGAGTGAATATCACATACCATGGTCTCTTCACTTAAGAAAAAGCCAGTTGAGCCCGCCAATCACCTGGCTAAGAGTCCTCCCCGAGGAATGGGATTCACACAGTGCCTCCATTGTGTAGCTTTGATACAAACCTTTTGCTTTTCTAAATTATTCAGAAAACTGCAACTTTCCCCCAAACTCCAGACGTGCTTTTCTGACTCTCTGGTCTTTCTTGACTCTAGCTCTCAGGTTACCTCCCACTTGAACCATATGGGTGCTTAGAAGTGGTGCTGTTTCTCTTCTTCTCTGTCTCCCTCTTACTAACAGCTGCAAGCTTTGCAGCATGTCTGGCCTGTTGTTTCTCTCTCAAGTATGAATCAACTTGTCCCCAAGTTTGCCTTTAAGTCTGCTTTAAAATTCTCTTAGTATTTAGACTGAGGACCCAAGGAGAAAAAAATCCCACATTTTGCAATAGCATATGGCCACCAATGCGGAGCTACCAAAGTTTATGGAGGAAGCCAGGAGAGCTTGGCTGGCAATGCTGTCTTCTATTGTTCACTTTGAAGAAAAATAACTGAGCTGGGTGCTCCAATAGTCATGAGAAGGAGGTTTATGGTAAGGAAGATATGTTCATATCAAAATTCACAAGATGCTGTATCTTTCTCCTAGCTCCAAAAAGGGTGTGTGCTTCTTTTAGTAATTCCACCTAAGATATACTGTCCACTTTCCACTTCCTTGTTTGCCTTCTACCTAATAACACCAATTTTTATCCACAACTGTTCTTTGTCCTTCAAGCTTTCTTGCTTTTCCCTAATGGCTATACCTGCCACATAGACTACTTCTTTCTTGGACCATTTGGCATGCCAGGCACTAGCACTGATTGGGAGGACACCTTTAAGTCTGTGGACAAGCTCACATCATGAAGCCTTAGATACACCCTGGGGTATAGTGATAACAGGGATTCTAATACTATGATTTAATGGCACTGACATTTCCTAATGAGCTGCCCCCAATTCTCCTATAGCTGCCATTTGACTTGTTGACCCATCTTTTGTGGTCCTTGGGCTCCTGTGATTTGTCCTTATCAGGAGTCATCTGTCTTCTGTGTTCTTTTGGGATTTCACGAGGCCAACGCCTCTGACTCCATACCTTCTCCTCTACCTCTACCCCCAGGAAATCACTGAACTTGCTCTGAGTCACGGTGCCTGGCTGCTGGGCTCTCTCTAGAAGCCCACCTCCTTCTTAGCATTCTCTCAGGCTGCCTGTAAGGAATGGTGTGGCTCTGCCCTCTGTGTCAGGGCACTGTGCTTCAGCTGGGCATTGAATATTTGTTAGTCATCCCCTTCTGGCTGCCCCATGACAGGCCTCATCTCCTGTCTGACATCACCATTCCGCTCTGCACACTTAGAATTGGGGCTTCTCTGACTCAATGAATTCTGGGTTTCTAGCCTGGGTCAGTGATCTTCCCTTTGCACTAGAAGCCTTGATTGCATCAGAGTTCCGACCTTAGTACCAACACCATGAGAGGACCCATACCTTCAACCTTTCTCAGGGGTGCTGTGGGTCGATGCATATTATTTGGCAGACAACATGACTTTTGTCTGAACTAGATCCTAAAATTCATATGCCAAGTGCTGTGCTGGGTGCTCCCACATACCTCAGTTCACTTTATTCCGTTATCCTTCTGCTCAGGCGGCAAACCCAGCACTGACATTTTGCAGATCATGGAATGAGATTCGGCAAAGATAAGCTAGCTGAGTAGTCAGTGAATGGGACAAACATGTTCATCGTGGGCTTCAGGAACCCATCTCTTGGCATGGGCAATGGTGTATTCCTCTCTTTTTCTCTACTCTTCTAAAAGTTCTTATAAAACCATTTTTTTTTTGATCCTGCTATCTCAACCCCTCCCTGCAGAACCTACAGCACTTCTGAGGAAGGCAGTGGGTTTAGGCTGGGCTGAGAGCACTGGCTGTTAGAATAAGATTTGGCACTCCCAAGATGCCTTGCCTTTTGTCTCTTAGTCATTTCCTGGTCCGTTTGGCAAGTTAGTGACATTGAAATCCTGTAATAAAAGGCTATTGTGCTTCAAACAAAATTGGGCCTATCGTTGCCAAGGCAGAAGGGAGTCTGGTCTTTTCAGTCAACCTTGGCAGCATCAGTATCCCTGCTGGTCCTTATTTTACCTTAACAATAGTGGCTGGGTGCTGCTAAAAGCATGACTTGCTGCAGCTGGAGGCCCCAGGAGACACTGGATTATGCAGGAAGCTTAATTCCTTGTTTTAAGTTGGGTGGCTTTTATGTCAGGTAAAGGGTAGGGTAGATAGTTATGGGATATAGGGTAGATGATTATGGAGTATAAAGCAGATAGGTATGGCATGTAGGGTAGATAGTTATGGGGTGTATGGTAGATAGTTATGGGGTGTATGGTAGATAGTTATAGGTAGATGGGTAGGGTAAATAGTTATGAGTGGTAAGGTAGATAGTTATGAGGGGCAGGGCCATTTGCACCTCTAACTCATTCACTCTATTGACCCTTGCATTATTGGGCACAGGAAGCACCCACTCTCTTCAAAGGACACCATCCTTACAACCGGCCTTCTGAAACTTCAGTGGCTATAGGACCTGACACGAGGATCTTGTTAGTGTGTAAGGTTCATTTCAGTCTGAGGGTGCATTTCTAGTGAACCTCTGTCTTAGTCAAGGTTTCTCTTCCTGCACAAACATCATGACCAAGAAGCAAGTTGGGGAGGAAAGGGCTAATGCAGCTTACACTTTCACATTGCTGTTCATCACCAAAGGAAGTCAGGACTGGAACTCACAGAGGGCAGGGAGCAGGAGGTGTTGCAGAGGCCATGGAGGGATATTACTTATTGACTTACTTCCCCTGGCTTGCTCAGCTTGCTCTCTTATAGAACACAGGACCACCAGCCCTGGGACAGCACCACCCACAATGGGCTGGGTCCTCCCCAATTGATCACAAGTTGAGAAAATGCCTTACAGCTGGGTCTCATGGGGGCATTTCCTCAACTGAGGCTCCTTTCTCTGTGATAACTTCGACTTGTGTCAAGTTGACATGCAAAACCAGCCAGTACAACCTCCAAGGGAGATTAACGTTCCTGGTACATGAAGCATTTTTCAGTGGCTCGGGCTCATCCAGTCGCTCTGACCTTTCATTGCTTATTCATGGGACTAGGCATAAATCATATTGTCACGAGTTTTGCTCATTTCTTCATTTATTCATTCATCCAATAAATATGCAAAAAGGCCCACCATTGTTTAGAAATGAGGACACCACAGGGAAGAAGATGGAAGCCCTTCCTGTAGCTGTAGGGAGTAGATGCCGGCAATTAAACAGATAATTAAGGCACAGTGTGTCGAGCTGGATAAAGAGATGGTAGAAATAGCTCCTGGGGCAGGATTCTTACCAAGCCCTCTACTGCTGACAGCAGAGCCAGGAGAACAGAGCAATAGGGCCTGATAATCTGCCTACCCTGAAGACGACAACACAGAAACTGGGGATGAAGTAGGTAAGGTCTCCTGCCCCGCACTGGGTCCTCCATGTGGACCTGGGCCTCTGCAGGTCAGAGGCAGACATAATGCTTTTTCCTGACTCCTCACAACTCCTTCCCTACCCTTTGTCTCCTGCTCATCATTCTAGGGATTTCCAGAAACTGTCACTGTAAGTACCATGGAGGTAGCCAGCCTTTCAGTTTTCAGTGCATTTTAAGCAATGAGAGAAAATAGTCCATACGTTCACTGAAATGCCCATGGGCTAATCCCCTTTCATGATTGGATCCCTGTGTACTTCCCAGCAGCATCAGATCTGGGGACAGTGGGAATGGCACTTCCTCAGCCCACCATCCTCTCTCAGACTGGCTTTCTCTGTTTCTTTTCATTCTCCCTGAAGCAGCCTCCTCGCCGCGTGGGGTTGGTGGTGATCAGAGTTCAGACATGAGAGCACTCTATTTTCAAATGTAAGCAATTTAATTCCTACCAGAAAATCTTGGCAGACAACATTATTGCTTCTATATTATGTATGAGCCAAATCCGATGGAGACAAACCTACCTACCAGTCCTCTAATGCCACTCTGCTGACCGGGGCTAGAGTGCCTGCCGGCCCTTTAATGAAAGTGTTCTGTGCCCTATCAAATTCAGGCCTGGGATTGCTCTTCCTTGGACGTTTCTTCACTGCTCTTGAACTCAGTGAATATATGTGAGAGGGCATTTGGACTTTCGCCAGCTCCTCACAACTCATTGGTGGGGACAAATTGCTATAGCTTTAGATGTTCATTAGTCATCACTGAGAGGGCCAGACGCAGATTCCAGTTGCTGTGCTAGGGAAAGTTGACTGACAAGTTACAGGTTTTGCTTTCTGATGCTAACTGTAGAGTTGTCTTCCTGGCCCTTTTCTAGGCTGTCTCCAAAGCTCTGGACAATTGTCCTGGCCTGTATCACTTGCTTTCCAGACAAGACATCTTTGGAAATTTGTCTCAAGTGCTACTTCTACTAAACCATTCACGACATTGGCACCTGTCAGAGTCCATAATATTCTTTTATGATCAAGATGTTGACTGGAGAGACTTTAGCTGCAGGAATATGCCTGACCTTTTGATGTTAGCTTGAGGTAAATCTGGCTTAGATGAAGTCCGCTTTGTCGTGATAACTTTGTAAGCTCTTTTGATCTGCATCACAAAAAAAACCCACAAGTCTTTCTGATAACTAGGGCCACACTCCACAATTATTTACTGCCTTATTCAGTCCTACAGTGCCTTCCTGCTCATTGTCAACAACTCGTTCTGTAAGAGCACTGGCAATAAGGAATTCGAAAAACCAAGGCCTCTTCAAGATTTCTATACATTTTCAGGAAACATATAATTTGTGGTACCACCTGGCTCTTGGCTTTTTTATTCCACTAAATGGATTCAACCTAGAGTTGCACTAGTTACTTTAAAAAAAAAAGATCGCTCTGATAAAACCATGGCCAAAGCAACTTATTGAAGGAAGGCTTTATTTGGGGGATATGGTTCCAGAGGGACAACAATCCATCACCATCACAGCAGAAAAGCCTGAAAGCAAGCACCAGGCATGGTGTCAGGAACATCTGAGAGTGAATCTCTTCAGTCACACTCAGGACATGGAGAACACAAAGCGTGGGTGGAGAGAGACTTTAATCTCAAAGCTACGCCCCCACCACCAGTGACTTGCTTCCTCCTGCAAGGCCACACTTCCTAAGCCTCCCCAGCGGCATTACCCACTGAGGACCACATATTGAAGTGTCTGAGAATAAGGCCTCTCCACTATTCCAGAGACCACCTCTCATGTTTCTCATTTCCTCTCCAGTCTGTACCCATGAGCTTAGTCATAAGACTCAGTATCCCCTAACTCAGTCACTCACACAGGCATTCATACTGTTTACTTCTTGTAGATGTGGGATAAATAAAACGCAGAAAAATACACCTCAGCAGCTCACAGTCTTTATAAATCACATGGTCATCTCCACAATTTGAGCTTCTGGCTTACGTCAGGCCACAGCTGATTCCTAACATGCAGTCTGAAGAAGACTGTTAAAACAAAATAATGTTTCTCTCAGCTCCAAATTTATTCAATAAGAACTTAATTTTGAGGGGTCCAAAAGCTGGGCCAGGAAACTTGTAGTTAGGAGCTTTGAGACCTGTGCAGGAGGTGGCCACACCAGGAGCTAAGAGCTAAAAAAGTTGTAGGTCTGTGCAGGCAGTAATGGAGGAGTCAGCTCTACCTGTGAAGGCCAAAGCTGCTTCACACAAGGGATATTTTCACAGTTAATGTTTGATAACTCATGTTTAACAGGCAATAAAGGAGGAGAAGAGAATCTGTGCACAGAGAGTGTGTGCTAAGGCAGAGAGAGGCACACATCCACTTGGGAGACTTAAGGGCTGAGTAGCTGTATCGTGTTGGATATAAGAAAGGTTTGCTAGCAAATGTGAGGCAAGCTCCCATTATGACTGGTGTCAAGCTACCAAAACAATGATTTTTGGATAAAGAGCTGGAAAGAGCTGTGAGTGACTGGTCTTCAAGGGCTGACAGAAGCCAGCTCCAACATTGGTGACTGTAGGGAATCCACGAGACTGATGAGTCAGGGCAATGTTTTAACTCTTAGAAAGTGACTCCCTAAAGTCATGGTCGTTTGTTGTGTGGTTTCCTGTCATATCCTCAGGGCTTTTGATAGTAGTTTAGCAGAGAGGAGACAGTCAATAAATACTTTTTTAATGGGTGAATAAATGGATGGTATTCTCAAGCCTATAGAGTTCCAAGCCTTTTGTCCCCAGGGTGATGGAAACTGTGGAGTATTTCTAAAAGTGGAGGCAGGGGGATGTAGTGACATTTTTAAGATTTACAAAGACTGTTCTGAAAGCAATATGGTAGGGGGAGTGTAAGGTGAGGTAGCTGTGTGGAAACTTCTGCAATAATTTGGTAGCTGCACATAATGTCTGAGCTGAGGCGTGATGCGTGAGACTGAGGAACGGGCAGCAGACTTAGCAGGCTCTGAAGTCACCACACCTGCATTTCAGAACAACTGGTTCCAGTCCAATGGCTGGGCCTGTGTTTTCTCAATTTGAACTACTTCCTTGTTTTACTTTAATTCTTCCATTGTCTAACCCATGCGTTAGTGACTTTCGCCTCCACCCGACCATACAAGATGCTTTCTCCCCAGTGATTTCCAGAGGGTGTAGTTGTATCTGCTACTGCATGGAGGTAGCCCCAGTTTGGAGCATGGGGAGATGGATCACCTCCCTAGGTGCACAGTGGATCTCATTTCCTGAGGAATTTGACTCATGGTACTATGAAGAGATGGCGGTGCAGGCAGTGCTCATCGGGTTTCTCTTGAGCACTTTTTCTCCTTCTTGCCTATAGCTATGTTAGACTTGTCTGTGACACTGCTCCCTAGGTCTGTCTATCCAGCTCTGTGGTGACTGGGGACCAGGCACCCAGTTTTCCATCTGTGTTAGTTTTGACAGCAACAAATAACATGGTCCTGCTACTTGTTAGGCTCAGAGGGACCTTCCCAACTCTGTATATCAACTAAGGTTTAAACCTGAGTCCATGGGAACTGAGTCAAGGAAAAAAAATACAAATGATTGATACTGCCCCCTGATCAGAGTTGCTTGTCATCTCTGAGGAGGAAGTGTTCTTGGCTGACCCAGTCTTGTGCCCCTCTCCCCACCTTCATTACTGTGACCATTCTTTCCACACAGAGAACAGCTTACCTTCCTTTGGTGTCTCATCTGCTAAACAAAGGTGGACAGTGCTGTTCATGATTGTGGGTGCTGCAAAGATTCATACTGTATGCCGGTATAGCTATGTGATCCTAGTCTCTGCTCTGTCTTTGGCTTCACCCTTTTGTGGAGAGATGTCAGTCCTTGTGGGTGAAGAATGTTGACATTTTCCAACTTCATTGTTTCCCCCATTTGTGTCTGAGTTCCTGAGGTGAGATTCTAAGACAGTGAATAGCCAGATGGTGTAAGGAGCTCTGTGAGGTAGAAAGGATCCTGTACTTCCTATACTGCATAACCAATATAAGAGAAGCAGAAATCTTAAATGTTCCTTCAGCTATTCAGCTATAACTGAGAGAGAGAGAGAGAGAGAAAGAGAGACAGAGAGAGAGACAGAGACAGAGAGAGACAGAGAGACAGCGACAGAGACAGACAGACAAACACACACACACACACAGAGAGAGACAGAGAGACAGAGAGACAGAGAGACAGCGACAGAGACAGACAGACAAACACACACAGAGAGAAAGAGAGAGAGACACACACACACACAGAAAGAGAGAGAGAGAGAATCCAAATACTTCCCATTCCCACACCCACCATTCTGATGAGTTCTTGCTATGGCATAAAGAGTAGAAATATAACACAGATCCCACTCTGTGTGCAACTATGGTAGTTTTTCATGCTGTTGAAACTTTTGATTATACAAATGCACTCCTCACCTGTCCAGTTCCTCTGTAGGTTCTGGAATACCCCTTTCATAGAATATTGCTGTCTGAAAGCAACAGTGTCTTGATTGTATTCTGAAACCCAGGCTAGAAAGTGCATGGCGAAAGCATTGCTGAACAAGGGCCCCACTTGTGTTATAATCTCTTAAGAGACACTGCTTATTGAAAGAGCCACAGTTCTGTTAATGTCCTGAATAACCTTCTCCTGATTTCCAGAGGAAATCAATCATCCTGGTTGCTTGTGGGATGACAGAGAAAGAAAGAAAGATGACTCTACTTCTCAACTTTGACTTATGTGGGTCATGGGGACTTGTATGTGTCTCTCTACTGGGACATGGACATTATACTGGGACTTAGGCTGATGGATTAGCCAGGACAATTGTCTGCCCCTTTTAGTTTCTTGCCTCTGTTATGCAAGTCTCTCTCTCTCTGTCTCTCTCTCTCTGTCTCTCTGTCTCTCTCTCTCTTGCTCTTTCTCTCTCTCTTCCCTCCCTCTCTCCCTCCTTTTCTCTTCCTCTCCCTTTCTCGTGTGTGTGTGTGTGTGTGTGTGTGTGTGTGTGTGTGTGTGTGTGTGTGTGTGTGCGCACTCTTGCACACGGAGACAAGAGGTCAGCCTTGGGTGTCATTTCTCAGGAGTTATCCACTTTTTGTTTCCTTTCTTTTTCTTTTCTTTTCTTTTTTCTTTTTGAGGTAAGATCTCTTCCTGTGGCCTGGGGCTTGCTGTTTAGATTGGATGGTTGGTCAGTTAAATTGGGTGGTTGGTCAGTGAATTCTAGAGATCTATGTATTTGGCTTTTAACATGGGTGCTGGGGATTGAACTCAGCTCCTCATGTTTGCCTGGGGATGACAAGCATTTTACCAACTGAGCTCTCTTCATTTCACCCAAGATTGTTATTGAAGACATGGGGAGGATGTGCTCGGAAAGTCTATGGCTAATAATCTCTTTCTTTCCTTTTTCCCCCTTCACAAGATTGCTTGTGTTGCCTTAAATGGGGTTCACAATTCCTAGCCTTTCCACCTAATATTTTGTCATTATTTCCAGGGTGTGGCTTATGAATGTTTTCTTACTTGGTTCTCCTCCATTTACACTGGTTTGGGTGTTATACACAAAGCCTCTTACCATTACAACTCTGTCAGAGTCACTGTGCTCCTTTATGGGTGAGAGTTATTCTTGATGGTTCTGGTTCTGGTCCTGAGCTATGGCAGGGACCTTATAGGCTCTTCTACTCAGAGTCTTGTTTATTTTGCTTAGAAGAGTCTCATTTAGACCTCAGCATTTCAGAGCAGAAGGAACTGGTTTCCTTCTCAAGTAGAAACGTGGCAATAGAGTCTACTTTTTGCTTCCCCTTTACTGACAAAGAGAAAGTAAAATCCCTCTCTAGCAGCATAGAGTTCTTGGAGAAACTGGTAATATTACCTCTTGTGGTCCAGAAGTGTCTTCTGAGTTTGCTTGTGGATGATATCTCCTCAACTGTAATCTGTAAGTCTCTTTCTCCTCTGAAGAATATCTCATACATTTCCCCAATTCTTTCTTCTTTCTCCTCAAGTGCAAGTCTTTTAAAGTGCTATCATTTATTCGTATCCCCCCCCCCAAAGTTTGTAGTTTTAGGAATCTGATAGTTTAAGTAGGAAAAGAGAAAAGCCCCACTCAGCTGTATTTTTCTAGGGGATCTATACCACAGTCTGATGATGGAGTCTAGAAAAAATTTGTGTTAGTGCGGCCAGGCAGCATCCTTTGAGATGGGTCCAGTGAAAGGGTAGTATTGTAATGGAAGATCGGAACAGTGTCCAATAGATGCAAAGAACCAAACAGCTGTAGACTCCACAATACCTTTGTAGTCGGGTTCCTCCGAACTCCTCCTATTCCTTTCTCTTCCTCTCTCATTTGTATTGCTCTAACAATGCCCTGCTGTTCTGCCTCCATCAGCTGACCTCCTCTGCCTTACTCATGGGTCCTGGTGTGTTAAAGATTGAGAGGATTCTTTGTCCCCGGTCCCATCTGAATTCTCTGTTCCTATTCATTGACTAAGTCCTTTAGTCATAGTTTGTTGATCAGTCTGTGGGTGGAGACCCAGGGTCAGGTGTCCACTCCTGTCCAATCCGCCCTGGCCAGGAGGTGCTCTGCCACATGACACTGGGTCAAGGGCTGTGGGAGCGCAGTGTTGTTAATGTGTACTTTGCGCTTGGCGTGCCCATCTGTGACAGGCCCATCACACTGCTTCTGTCTCACAATTATTCTTGGCTGGGTTAAGATCTGAGACTTTCTAATTTATTTTTAAATAAAGGCAAGGAAAAGAAGGTATGTTCACAGTGAATGTGGACTTTGGGAGATAGAATAAGGAGAAGACCCCAGTGCCCTTAAGAAAAGTCAAATGTATTTGAAGAAGAAAGAAGAAAATTTGCATAAAGAGCACATGACAACTTGAGTAAGGAGCAGGTGACAATTTGAGTATGGAGCAGGTGAGAAGAGTCATCAAGAAGTTCTATGTCACATCCACCTTCCAAGGTTAGAGAGAGGAGAGAAGGGGCAGTTATTCTGTTTGCTTTGCTCAGGAAGCTAGGGGATGTATCTTGGAAGTAGCAGATAGAATCTGGGTGTACTGAAGCAGGGGGAATGGTCTCCAGAGACCAAGAAAAGAGGGACACAAAATACAAACATGGCTCTGGGGCAGTTCTTTCTTTTTAGGTATTTACTTTTGACTCTGGTGAAATATTTCCTCGTTCCCAACTTGAGGAGGGGGGCATAGCATGATTATTTAAATGTGGGAATGGGAAGATGCTCAGGGCAGACCCTCTGTCTCTGTCTTGGTTTGATCTGTCCACAGGGTGAATCAAGGTATCTTGTTTTTTTTTTAATATCAGTCGGGGGAAGAAGGTGTAAGCTGCTGTGCTTTGATTTGGATGTGGGATTTGTTCAATAAAACTTTATGATGAAATCTTAGTCTAAATGGAACTGTCCCAGGGGTGATAAGTCTTTGAGAATGAGTAAAATTTTCTTTCAGGAATATATTCTCATTTGTGGGACAATACTGGATTAGTTACCATGAGACCAGGTTATCACAAGGTAAAATAACTTTCACAACTCTCTCCCTTTGTTCCACTTTTGCAATGCCACTTCCACTAGAATCAAAGGCTGACAAAATACTCTTGGACCTAGAACAATACATTATAAAGAGCTCTACAGAAAAATAAACTTTGCATAGAGTATCCATGTAGGATGATGTCATTATGCAGGTGAGGGCAGGTAGAAGATAGAACAAGGCCTGTCATTGGACGAGAAGGAAGGGTGGGCGGGAGAAAAGTTTTAGAGAAGAGGAGACTAGAATGAGAGAGAGAGGGAGAAAGAGAGAGAGAGAGAGAGAGAGAGAGAGAGAGAGAGAGAGATAGGATAAGAAAAGGAGAGAGAATGGAGGCAGATGGTAAGATTCCTCTCTGTACATTTACAGGTTGTTATGAATATCCTTAAGGAATGGATATGTACAAGGCTTTGTATGTCTAGGTGGGCAATTATATCTTATCAATTGGATCAGAGGTTATTGTGTTATGTGTTCTTTCATCTGGTGATTTAATTGAATTCAAGAGAGTATGTGGTGGCTGGAGACATATATGTCTGGCATGGTGGCAACCTGTCTTGGGAACTAGCTGGGTAGAGAGATTGTTGCCAGGCTCAGAGAGTAGCCATCAGCAGTGTGACTGGGATAGAGCAAAGTAGGTGAGAGGCTTTGCTGACTGAGATGAAGTTATCTACCAGATATCTTGGGGCACTGCGGTGCTGGACCTAGTGCAGGGTCCAGACAGCTATTTTATTTTAATTTTACAACAACATATCCAGTCTTAGGCTCAGTTACAGTAATAAAAGATAAACTATGTCATATCACAACAAGCCACGTCCAGCAGTTCAGTGGAAGAAAACAACAACAACAACAGCAACAACAACAAAACATCCAATCCTTTCTTACTTAAGCCTCTGTCTAATGGGAGCAGTGGCAGAAAAGTGGCCTCTATTGCATACAACATTTCAGACATTAGATGTCTTCTTCTCTGTGGCATTTCTCAGGCCACCACCTACTCCATTAAGCTTGTAAACATGAAAAACATAGTCACGAGAAGTTTGGAAGGACATGTTTGATGGCGTACCTGACTTCCCTCGTTGTGCTAAGCTCAATCCGGTGATTGTAGTGGTTATTCCAGGAATATGACTTATAATTAATTAAAAACGGGCTGAAAAATATAATTTAACTGTGCCTAAAAGAGAGGGAGATTGTAAATGTTGGTAAACAGGAGATGCCAGGAATGGGGAAGATTAGACCAGGTTATTGATTATAGGCTATCTTGTCTGAAAATATAAAATGTATTTGTTGATGGCAAAAGTATTGTTTTAATTCCTTCCAATACAACATTACTTTGGCCCACATTCAAAACTCTCATGGGGAAGAAAAAAAAAACTATTTTTTGACATCTTGATTCTGACCATGGTCTGCATAAAAAATCGGGGTAGATATTGGACTTCAATTTTCTTTGAACTTTAAATCACAAGGGAAAACGAGAATATGAATGTGGACTTTAATATCTTTGTACTTTAATTTAATCACTGAACTTTAATTTTTTTCCAAGAAAATTCACGATGAGAAGTAGTTTATATTCAAATGTGGGACGTCTTCTAATTGGTATTTCATTGCTGAAATCTTTTAATGTTGTCACTGAATTTCATTGTAGAAATATAAGAATCTATAACAATGGGTACAAACTCTAATTCTTTCGGATGAATTGAGATGTATGGTCACTCCAGAAAAATCAGGCAATGCAGGAGGACATAATTAGGGAAGAATGATGGAATGGGGAATAGACCAGGCCTGCAGAAGATTTAATCACTTAGAATCTCTTATCCACACAAGAATTGTCTGGCATAAATTCAGACTTCTCTAGCAATGGTTCCTGAAGGATCTCCCAGAGAGCAAATGGGAGACAGTGGAAAATCCATCTGGAAAATCAGAAGCAATAGAAGGAATTGCTGGTGGAGGACACTCAGTGGAGGGTTGGTTGCTCACCTGACGGGCAACCGAAAGAGCCCAGAAATTGTTAACTATGAGGAAACAAAGGTCTGTGCCATTCTTGGCTCTGGATGAGTGCATGGTGACGGGGAACAGGACGTTCAACCTGGATTTGGGGGTCTTCGCTCCAAGAACACCACCTTCCTGTCCACACACTGTGTTTATTTAGCAGGCTATTTTTTATTGGATATGTGTGTTGCTTCTTGTCTGTAGCTCCTATAAGACAATGACCATTATCTTTTCTATATCAGAGAGGGGAGGAGTCTGAAAAGGAACAATGCTTATGTCTAGCGTATGTGAGGGGATAGTGAGGAGTGGTAGGGTTCACAGTAAGAGGGTAGGTCTAAGAGAACAAGGAGAGGCTCACAGGCTCACCAACACCAACACAAAGGGTAGCTGCTTACTGCTCAGAATACTAACAGCCCAAGGCCTCTGGGGAGACATCCTAACTAATTCTTTCTTAAATCTCAGCGTCCCTTGTTTTCAGTCCTGAATTGTCACCGAGCAGCTGGTGTGGGCACAGCCCGTGGGCCCAGGTAGCATCATCCCTCTCTTTCCTTTGAGCAGAGCTGTCAACTGAGTCTATATTTAGCACCTTAAGTAGCTCTGTCAGTGTATGGAGGGACTCTAAGCTCCCTCAGCTCCCTTACATCACCTTCACATCTCAAACAACGAGAGCTAGAGCAATGGCTCAATAACCACAACAAGTGAGCTTGCTGGATTTGGTTTGCTTTCTGCCCAAGGAGTCTTCAGAGTCTTCCTTGATGCTTAGCCCACATCAAGGAAGATTTGGAGCCTTTCAAAGGGTCTGCGAAGGGGCAGGCATTTGCACAGCAATAAGCTCTTACCGGCCCTTTTCATTTTCATCCTTTTATGAGAAGTTTTTTTTTTTTTATTCTGGTGGAATTTTCCACAAGTTATATTGCATGTCATAGAAAAACAGATTAAGTTCAGAGGCAAATTGAAGCCTCTCTTTTCCAGCTACATATTTGTGTGAGTCATGATTCTCTTTATATATTTCCATCAAAATAACATATTACAACAGATTGAATGCAAAAGTATGAGAATCCAGCTGTCATCTATTAAGCTAAACTTAAAGAGATTTGCAGAAAGTTAAAACATGTTACGCTTCTCACAAAATATTTTTTTGAAAATGAAATTGCTTTTCATATAAGGCCAGGTTGTCAATATAGAAGTCTGTTTTAGTTGTAAATAATTTATAAATATTAATCTCCCCCACAATTTTCAGTTTTAGTAAAGTAACACATATAGCCCACATAAACAAAAATGGTGGTTCGTTTGGTATTCTGAGGTTCTAAAACTTGAGAATGAGTGACTTAGAAGGTTTTGATGCAGAAACCCCTTTCCATTCTGTGATAGACCCTTCAGAAGGTTGCTTTTGAACACTATTTCGATGTTCCCAGCTATTGCACAAGCACACAGCCATATATCCCAGTTTAATTGTCTTTGAAATATCTACATATGTGCAAAAAAAACCCTTTAGATTAAGGTCTACCTTCCGGGAAAAATACATTAGGGAGGACCTTGCTCAGACTAGGCAGCTACATTATCCCTGGACCACATCCCTATCTCTCCACAAAGTGCACTTTTGCCTACAGGTATCTGGAGCGTTGTAGGAGGTGTGACACTGAACTCTTAGAAGAGCACATTCATGGTTGGTATATACAAGGAAACCCTGTGCTTGTGAGCAGCTTGCAGTGAGGTGCCTGGGCTCTAACACCAGGACACTTTGATGAGGACCAGCCCACTGAGGAGATGTTGGCAAAATATAATTCATCTGGGCTAGATGGTATAATCATAGATGTATATACTGTAGCCCAAACCCAATGAACTAAAACATTGTGACTGGAATCCAGGAATCTTCATGCTTTCAACTTCCATAATGATTTTTGAAGCATCAGAATTGGGATTTTTAGATCAGCTTTAAAAGTTTGACAATTAGTTCTGGGCATGCTATAGTTGTGATCTGCAGCAAATATTAATCCCTGCTACATACTGCAGGCTTGGACTACCTATTAATTCTCTGGGATTAGGGAGACTCTATTGTAGTAGGAATTACATATTCTATCATTACATATTTCTACACACAAGCAGTGCTTTATTTACAAGTTGTAAGCCTAGATTGGGCAGGTTTTGAAGTTATTCTAGCTTACATTCCTTGTTTCTGTTTCTCCTGGTTACATGCTCATAGACCATCTCCTCTTATGGTAGCCTCTTACCCCCTTTGTCTCCTTTTCCTTGCCTCTTTTGGTCTTTCCTCAAATGCCTCGCTCTATCCTCAGTTCTCACCTTTCTCTCCCTACTGCCAATCCCAGACTTTAGCCTTTTATTAACCAATTAACTTTGGAACAAGGTTTACATAGCATCACTTGGTGTACAGAAGGGTTTTCTCTCTAGGAGGCAACCAGATCTTGGGGGCCATGATTTAGCATTGAATACAAAGCAGCCCCAGACCAACCCCAACTCTATGTCTAGACTTCCCTATTTACACAGAACCCCATCCTTGGGGTATTTTGTGCTTCCTTTTGCTCAGGGGCACCATGTCAATAGGTCTATGATGTACCTGCCCCACTCTCAGGCTGAGGAAGTATAGGTAAATGGGAATAAGGAAGAGAGACCCTTTGGCTAGGATGAACAGGACTGTCCAGGACCAAAACCCACACAGCTATAGGCCCCCGTACAGGGAAGAAAGAGAACAGAAGGTGGGTATTGATTTCTTCTGAACTGACTCACTGGTCTTGGTGGAGGATCCTGGTTGCTTCTGTCAACATTGGAAAGTGTTGGCATCAGCATTCATAAACTCAGTGAAAGTGACTAATGACTAACGATGTCTCTATGTGCAGAAAAAGTCTTGTGGCCATCATCCTGTTTTCCATGAGTACCTGAGACCCACTTGACCATTTCCCTCTCGTCATTTAACTCTAATATAACATATAACCCCCACTGGCTTTCCTCCTATGTGCCCAATCCTCATTCAGATCCCTCCACTTCTCACATGGAATTTTAATTCAGATTCATATAAATGTGTCTTTGTGTGAGTGTGCACTCGTGTATGTATGTGTAGGCCAGAGTCCACATCTGTGTCTTCCTTGACTACTATCTACCTTAGTTTTCTCTCTCATTTATGTCAGTTGGTGAGTAATCTCCAAGCCTTCTGTTTCTGCTAAATCACTGGTGGGATTACTGGCATGCAACATCATGACCAGCTTTTTAGGTAGATACTAAGGAAGTTACAAGTTCTAATGTTTGTAGTGAAAATGTAACTGCTACACATTAGCTTGAAAAACAATGATTGCTCTTGACAGTAGAGTATCCTACCCATATCAAACCCCAATTTAATCCTTCCCATTCCGCTATTCCTGTCATCCTTTTAGGCCACTGTGTCCTGTCTTCCTGCCTTTGAAAGCCACAGCACCTTAAAAATTCTTAGACCTCTGTGGGTATTTTAAAAAAAAGAAGAAAACCAGAAATATGCAAAGTTTCTTTTTTTCTATCAGCCCTATCCATTCACCTTTTCATTTCTCTACCATTTCCATTTTCCCATTGAGAGATGACAAAACCAGGAAATCCACAATTTTTTGATCTTTTTTATTGTTTAAATTTCAAAAAAGGTCCCCCCTTCCCCCCTTACAAAGCTGCTTCCATCTCCTCTCCTTTGTCTCTAAGAGGTGCACATTTTCATCCATAGCATCCCTTGGGGCATATTCATCCACATATGCCATACAAAGATAGACATACCCATGAGTTAAACCCCAATTTTTTTCCATTTTCTGTTATCCTTTTAGTACTGTGTCCTGTCTTCCTGGTTGACCTCTGAATTTAGAAAACCAGAAATATACAATGTTTCTCTTTCACTGTACTCAGCTCTATCCAAATATGGATGAGCACATTTTTCATCCATACATCATATTCAATAGACAACTGAGTTATTTCTATTTTCAGGTGGTTGTGAATAGAGAGGCAGCAAATATGGATGAGCAGGTACCTCTATAATAGGGTACAGAGCCCAAGAGAATACATAGCTGGATTGTGTGATGTGTCTAGAGTTTTTGAAGGAACTTCAACACTGATTTCCAGTGGGCACCGGTTTCCTGGCTGTACCAGTTGGCACTCCCACCAACAGTGAATACAAAGTCCTCCTTCCCCACACTCGGAACATAATCTGTTGTCATTTAGTTTTGTAGATCTTATCCAACTTAAACAGGGTCAGGTGAAAACTAAAAGCAGTTTTAATTTTCATTTCTCTGATGGCTAAAGGTGTTGGATATCCAAAAAAGAGGTTTCTTATTTATTTATATTTTATTTTGAGGACTCTCTATTTAATTCTATGCCCCAATCTTTAACTGGGTTGCTTGTTTTTTGATGTTTAGAATCAAATTCTTTGTGTAGTCTAGATAACTCTGTCAGACATACAGTTGGTAAAGATGTTTCCTCAGGTGGGATTCTGAATCCTTCCTGGAATGACAGTTTCCTTACCTGTACAGAAGCTTTCTAATTTCATGAAGTATAATGGATTTTTTGTTGGTCTTGATGTCTATGCCAGCTGGTTCCCATGAAAAGTCCTATTTTGTATCAATGAATTTAAGTTTATCCCCTAGTATATTTTCCTTTCTTTTCTTTTTTCTTTTTAATAAGATTCAGGGTATTGAAGGTCTTTATCCATTTGGGATAACTTTATGCAGGGCAAGAGATATGGATGTGGTTTCGTTCTTCTATATGTAGCAATTCAGTTTGACTAGCACCATTTGTTGAAGAAGTCTTTCCTCAAATGTATATTGGTGGCCACTTTGTAAGAAAGTTAAGTGACTCTCGAAGTGTGGGCTTATGTGTGTGGCTTCAATTCTACTCTATTAATCAATGTGTCTGTTTTTATGCCAGCACCATGCTGTTTTTATTACTAGAACTCTATAGTATAATTTGAAATCTGGGAAGACTGTTGACACCTCTAGTTATTATTTTTTTTAAAAATGTATATGATTGTTCTGGAGAGTTTGATATTTTGTATTTCTATATAAAATTTTAGATTATCGTTTCAACTTCTGTGCAACATTGTACTGGGATTTTAATATGGATTGTATTGAACCTGTAGATTTTTTGGTAAAATGGCCATTTTTTACAACATTCATCCTACTGATCCATGAGGAAGGGGCCTTTCCATCATATTATGATGTCTTCTTCACTTTATTTTTTTAGTGTATTAAGGTTTTCACTGTACAAGGTTTTCTCTTCTTTGGTAGAGTTGCTTTAAGATATTTTCTTATTTTTCTGAGGAGATTCTGAGTGTTTCCTCCATTTCCTTCCCACTGTGTTTATTTTTCTATGCATTGTATATGAAGGCTATGAATTTTCTGTTAGTTCTGTATCCTGCTACTTTGCTAGTTGTATTTATTATTTGCATGGATTAGATTTCTGTTGGAGTTGTCAGGGTTTTTAATGTAAAAAAAAACATAGCTTATGTGAATAAAGGCATTTTTGAATTCTTCCTTTTTTGGTTTGTAGCCCTTTAACCTTTTTACTTTCTTGTGGTATTGCTCTAGTTAAAAGACTTGGAGCACTATACTGAACATCTCTGCTAAATCTTATTTTAGTGTGAATACTTCGAGTTTTTTTTTCTATTATGATGGTGGTAACAGTGGGCTTCCTCCTGTATATTATCTTTAATATGTTGAGATATAGCCCCTATTTCCTGATTTTTTTCCCTCCAGTATATTGTCATCCAGGAGTGTTTTGTTTTCCATGGATTTATGTACTTTCCTTTTTTGGTTATTTTTATTTATAAATTTTATACAATATATTTTGGTAATATTTTTCCTTTTTCAAGCTCCTCCTCCATCCTTACCCACTAACTTTATGTTTTTTCTGTCCATTTCAATAATCCTCCTAAAAAGCAAATGAACAAACCCAGCAAGACTAAAAAATATCAAAATAAAACAAAGAAAAAAATTAAATCAAAACAAAACAAAACAAAAAACCATGGAGTCCTTTCTGTGTTGGCCAAATGCTCCTGGGTATGGAGCATGTCCAGTGACATTTAATTGGATAAAGCCAGTTTTCCCTTTCCCAGCAGGCATCAACTGCAAATAGCCTCTTGGAGGGTTCTTGGTGTAGGCATGGTACTTTTTGTCCACTTTTCCTTGTCAGTGCTAGAGCTTTCTCTGGTTTTGAACATGTTCAGGTCTTACGCATGCTGTTACAGTCTCTGTGAATTCATGTACAATAGAATATTATTCAGCCCTTATAAAAAGGAAACCAGATTTGCGGGAACATGGATGGAGCTAGAAATAATCATCCTGAGTGACAAATATTGCATGCTTTCTCTTATGTATGTGTTAGCTTTTAAACTTTAGATATATGTATTTCAATCTGAATGCCCAAAGGGGTTGAGTAGCTAGAAAAGAACCAGGGAAAGGAGGAACGGAAATGGGATGGGTCTTCTACCATAGAGTTAAAGGGGAAACTAGACTTTGTACACTTTCTGTGACTTTTATTATTATTGACATCCCTCTTTATTTGATTATGATCAGGTAGAATGCAGAATATATGTTTAATTTTTCTATATTTGTTGAGAGTTTCTTTATGTCTTGGTATGTGGCTTATTTTGGAGAAGGTCCCATGGACTCTTGAGAAGAACATGTACTCTTTAGTGTTTGGGTGGAATGTTCTATAGATAGCTGTCCAATTTATTCAATTTATGAGGTCATGTAACTCAAGAGTCTTCATTAATTTTTTTCTGGATGGCTTGCCTAATGGTGAGAGTAGGGTATTACCACTATATTGGGTTCTAAATCTGATATGATGGTATTGCTTTTTTTGAAAGTTAGTACTTTTCTGTCTGATGAATATAAATTTGAAATTGTAATATCTTTTTGGTGGGCTTTTCCTTTAATGAGTATTTAGATATCCCTTCTGATTATTATGGGTTGAAGTCGTGTGTGTGTGTGTGTGTGTGTGTGTGTGTGTGTGTGTGTGTGTGTGTGTGTGTGTGATATTAGAATACCTATACTTGCTTATTTCTTAGATCCACTTGCTTAGAACAGTGTTTTCATTCTTTAACCCTAAGGTGATCTCTATCTTAATCTTAAGGTGTTTCTTGGAGGCCACAAAAGGATGGATTCTGTTTTATGATATAGCTGTGTCTCTTTATTAGGGAGATAAGAGCATTTATATTAAGGATCATTGCTGAGCATGTATACTGACTCCTGTTGCTTTTGCGGTACTTTACTGGCCCTCTTTTTCTTCAGTGTTCCAGAGTCATTAATTTGTTTCTTGTGAATCTTGAGTATACTATCTATCCTTCTCTTTAGACATTCTAGCGTCCCCTGGCTTAGAAATCATAAATTCCTTGAATCTAATTTTATCCTCAAAGTGTTTCCTTTCCTGTTTGATCATCACAGATAGGTTTTCTGAGTATAGTAGTCTAGACTCTTATCTGTGATTTTCATATCTCATAGAACAGTGGTTCTCAGCGTGGGTCACAACCCTTTGGGAGTGGGTCAAACAAGCCTTTCACAGGGGTTGCACAGCAGATATACTGAGTACCAGATATTTCCATGATAATTCATACAGTAGCAAAATTAGAATTATGAAACAGCAATGAAAATGATTTTATGGTTGGGAGTCACCACAACACGAGGAACTGTGCTTAAAGGTCACGGCTTGGGAAGGTTGAGAACCACAGGGGTAGAACCTGTGCCTCAGGTTTTCAGACTTTCATCTTATTCAGAAAATCAGCTATTGTTCTGATGGCTCTGCCTTTGTGATCGACATGATCTTCTTGCCTTGGACCTTTCAATATCTTTCCTTTCTTCCTTATATTTAGTGTGTTGACTGGTATAATGATGTGCAGTGTTTCTCTTTTGATTTTACTTGGTGTTCTATGTGCCTCTTGAAACTTGATTGAGTGTCTTTCCTTAGATTTGGATGTTTTCTTCTGTGACTTTGTTGTGCTTTTGAGCTAGAACTTTTCTATATTTTTAATTAGGCTTGCATTTTTAGAGCACTTTAGAGTTCTTGAACTCTGAACATTTGGAGTAGGATTATCTGCTCTTTCCTTCAATTTCATGGTCTAATTCATGTACTTTTTCTTCCAGACCCGATAGTCTGTCTTCTACTTGTCCAGTCTATTAGTGAGGTGTTCTTCTAATTTTTTATTTAAATTTCTGACTTTTTATTTAGAATTTTATTTCATTTTGGCCTTTATTTAGAGATAGATCTATCTTTTTCTTCTAAATTCTTTCTCGTTTTGTTTTGTTGCCTTGAATTGTTTTCATTCAACTGTTGTGTTTTGCTGTATTCATTCTGGCATTTGCTCATCGTCCGCTGACTTTGATGATCATGTTTATTCTTGCTATTTTGAAATCACTGTCTTATATAACCTGAAAGTCACTTTCTCTAGAAACAATACTCTGACAGCACTGTGTTTTGGTGGAGACCTATTGTCTTCATTATTCATGCTTTGGAGGTTAGATGTCAGCATCTGATGTTATGTTGGTGGTAGTGCATCTTTGCTAAGTTGGTGTTCAGATCTGTTTTCTGTTAGCCCCAGTTGTCAGTCTGGAGACCAGGAGAGTGGGTGTTGAACTTTAGTCTTACAGCAAGTCACTGTTGGTGTTTGAATGGGTTATGAGAAGCAGTCCCACTCAGCTCCAGTCACACGAAGTTTCTAAGCCTATGAGCAGACCTTCTATAGAGCTGGACTAGTCTTACAACCGGTCTTCAGGAGTCTAGGGAAGATACTCTGGACTCTTTCAGGTAGTGGGAACCAATAGAGTTGGCAGTGTGATCTTAGGATCTCTATCTTGAGAGGAACAGTTGGAGACTGAGCTAAGTTTTTCAGTGGAGTTGCTGGTGTGAGTCTAGGCTCCATACATAGAGAGTAGAGGCTGAAGGTAGAATATATGGGGCACTCTAGCAGGCTGCAAGGGGAGATTGGGTAGACACTGTGAGTTTTGGGTTCTGATTTAGAGTGGGTAAGTGGAAGATTGGATGGATGGAGTTGGTCCTATGAGTCAGCACCTCTGTTTGGAGAATAGTAGCTTTCAGCCATGCAATGGTTATGGTTAGGAAGGTCAGTAGTGTAGGGTTCCAGCCTAGAGATGGTGCCCATGTTGGTGGTGTTAGTCTGTGGTCTCTACCTGAAAAGAAAGGGATGGAAAGATAACCTGAAGACAGGCACAGCATATGTGGTCCTCAGGCAAGCGGAAGGGGTAGATGGTATATCCAGCATATTCTTGAGTTTTGCCTGCTTATAATTATTGGAATTAAGTGAGATAAAATTCTTAATATAGTTGTATAGTTTGTATCCCATTTTTTCCTCTTTCTGGTACCATTCAACGCATACATCCTGAGACTGTTTTTTTTTTTTTTTTTATTATTATTTCTTGAGTATATACATTTCGGTGTTATTCCTTTCCGGTTCCGGGCAAACATCCCTCCCCTTCCCTTCCTTATGGGTGTTCCACTCCCCACCCTCCCCCCAATGCCGCCCTACCCCCACAGTCTACGTTCACTGGGGGTTCAGTCTTAGCAGGACCCAGGGCTTCCCCTTCCACTGGTGATCTTACTAGGATATTCATTGCTACCTATGAGGTCAGAGTCCAGGGTCAGTCCATGTATAGTCTTTAGGTAGTGGCTTAGTTCCTGGAAGCTCTGGTTGCTTGTCATTGTTGTTCATATGGGGTCTAGAGCCCCTTCAAGCTCTTCCAGTTCTTTCTCTGATTCCTTCAACGGGGGTCCTATTCTCAGTTCAGTGGTTTGCTGCTGGCATTTGCCTCTGTATTTGCTGTATTCTGGCTGTGTCTCTCAGGAGCGATCTACACTTCTGCACTTCTTTGCTTCATCCATCTTGTCTAATTGGGTGGCTGTATATGTATGGGCCACATGTGGGGCAGGCTCTGATTGGGTGTCCCTTCAGTATCTGTTTTAATCTTTGCTCTCTCTTCCTGCCAAGGGTATTCTTGTTCCCCTTTTAAAGAAGGAGTTTAATTCATTTTGATCATCCGTCTTGAGTTTCATTTGTTCTAGGCATCTAGGGTAATTCAAGCATTTGGGCTAATAGCCACTTATCAATGAGTGCATACCATGTATGTCTTTCTGTGATTGGGTTAGCTCACTGAGACTGTGTTTTTAAAAGCAGAGAAATTCAGAATTATTTTTCATCTAATCCAACTAAAACACATACCATTCTGAGGCATCTCTGGTTGGCTCTGCCTATGTTAGCTGTGATTTTTGTTTGCCTGTGAGAATCAAGTATGGTAGCTTTCTTTGAGTTGACATTTCCATGGCCTCATCTTTTTATTTTCAAATTTGTTAACTCTTGTTTTAGGCATTTTATTTTATTTTATATTTAATTTTACAAAAAACAGACAATAGCATTAAATAAACCTCTGGTATGACAGATTTTTAATTACTAATTGGAACATTGACTTTCATTTATTGTAATAGCTCAATTTTGGTGAAAAATTCATCATTGTCTTATGTTTTTTCTACCTGTCTCAGCTGTTCTATAATTCTCTTCCTCTTGTCTTCTTTCACATTGTTTTAAAAAGTCACCTAACAGATAATGCTGAGCTAAATGTCAAAGCTTTAGAAGTGAGAATCTGATTTCCAGTATTCATTGTAGCCAAGATGTAGAATCAAATGATGTGCTCATTGATGTATAGATGTATAAAGATGATTTAGTTCCCTTAGTGCAAAATGGATGAAATCCTATTATTGGCAACAACATGGGGGAACCTAAAAACTACTGGTTTAAGTGAAACAAGCCAGGTATATAGAAACAAATGTCTCAGGATCTCACCTGGAAAAGAAAATCATGGCCTGCAAGGCTAAGGCGATGAGGTGGGGAACAGAAAGAGAGAGAGAGAGAGAGAGAGAGAGAGAGAGAGAGAGAGAGAGAGAGAGAGAGAGAAACAGAGGGAAGTGGTCTCCCCACTATCTTCCTCCTGCTTTCTCTTTCAGACAGGGCTGACCTCCAGATCTGTGTAGATGAGGATGGCCTTGTCCTGATCCCCCTATCTCTGTCTCCCAAGTGCTGGGTTTGCAGGTGTGTGTCACCATATCCAGAATTACCCTTTTCTAGTCTGGAAGTTGCATATTATTTCTATTCTTCTAGCAATTATCTTGAAAGCTTTGTGTACATTCTGGACATATCAATGCCTAATTCCAATCTGCATTCTATGTTCGTTTAATGTAATTCAGTGAACTTGAAACACTTCTACTACATTCAATCACCTTTAGATTCATATGCAGTTATGTTAGCAACTTTGAGTTACCCCCATTCTCCCGCCCCACTTCCGTGACCTTTCCTGGGAGTCTCTGAGCAGACTCCCACTCATTTAAACATTCTATAAGGGTGGAATTGCACATTTAAAATGTTAACTGGTCCAGCCCTGTTGTGGATAATGAATTCTTAAATGAGGCATGACTGTTTCATAGTTCTCCAAGAAAGGAAGTTGGCAGCTTGGTAAGGGCCATCTTCTTTTACAGGAATGGAGGCTGCCAGGTTGTAGGAACAGAGCTGCATATGCAATGAGCTGTACTCTGAAACGCAACAAAACACAAATCCAGACTCAGGCCATCAGACGTGTGGCTTCCCAAAAATGTCAGCCAACACTCAAGACTAGAATTGCTTTATTTCCTCATAAATATAGCATTTTGTTTTCCTGTTTCCTCATCAGATTAGTCACCACAATCTTTTTAAATCCATACAGTGAATGTGGAAGAGAGAGACAAGGACATTTCTGAATATTCCTATGCAGAGCTGTCTCTATGAAGCTGGAAAGAACGCATGAGGTGTATGTTGAATTAGTTCAAAAGTACATTATTCTCATAATTATGGCAGTGGAAAGTCATTAAAAAGGTATTAGTGTTTTGACGAAGGGGTGGAGTGGCCTGTGGGAGCTGTTGCTTGATGAAATTAAATCTCAATTAAATTCTGTGGTAAATATGGCCTGAAAGGAGAGGATCTTTCGCCATTCACATTGAATTTAGTTCAATACAGCAGAGATATTTTCTGCAGTGTGACTGACTATATTAAACACATTTGCCCTGTTAGCCTAACTTTTACCTGTCCTTGAAGCAGTGTAATAACATCACACATTTTACATCTCGGTGTGGAAGGTGGGCGCCTTTATTTTACATACCACCTTCCTGCCATTTCTGGTCCCATGGAAGCATCAAGGGCTACAGATAGCAACTGTAGTTTACATTCTAATTTTCCATCATTCTCTTTCCTGGCTGGGATGCACATGAGTTTCTGAGTTCATATGGTACAGAGAAAATTTATACCTCCAAGAGGCATGACTCAACCTTGACTCACTGAAGTGTTAGTCTTCAAAGGGGAGAATTCTAGCAGCACTCTGTGCAAGTCTAATTTAATCCATTACAGCCTCTACACTTCAACATCCTCTGCTCCACTGCTATTTTGCCCCCCTGTTAGAGATAGATTAGTGGTGCCCAGAGACACAGCATGATTCATCCAGCGTCACAGGACTAATGACTGCCATGCTTAAACTGTTTCCAAAGTTGGGAAAACAAGGCTGGTGAAGATTTCAGACTCCATCTCAATGTCAAGCTAGTTTTACCTAGATGGCACCTTCCTACAGCAGTCTGTCCCATTACCTGACTGATCTCCTGGCTCCTATGAGGATGAGAGCCACAGGCTCCTGACGGTTCCCTTCACAGACTGTGGATGGCAAAATAACCTTCAGGGTACTCTCTCTTTAAGAATCGATAAGTGGATGGTGTCGGCATGTGACAGGTCCTGCAGACCCGAACTTGACAGAGATTGAAAGTATCTATCAAGGGCCTTGGCCTTCTGTTTTGCTAGCTAGGACACCCGCCAGATTCTACTGGTTAATTGGCCCCTAGGCAGGCAGCGATTTCAGCACCAGTCCTGTGAGTCTTCTGTGGCACACCGTGATTTAAAGAGAAAGGTTCAGAAGTCCTTCTCAGCCACTCCATGCTTCTGCCTGCTCACGTTTAGCTGATTGGATGGAGAAGGAAGTGGCTTTCAAAACTGTTGTGTGAACAGAAAGGTGGATTATTCTGTCTCCTCAAACATAGCGAATAATAGCTGAGAGAGTTAGTTCAGTGCCTAATTTCTACCTAAAGAGATGCTTTCCCTAATGTCGGGTGGAATTGAAAAAGAAATTTGTGGAAAAATTGCCACCATGACCTTAAGCAGGCAGTCTTTGAGCTGATAAGATAATGAGGAATGGGGTGCTTTTAAAATTGACTGAACATGTTAACGACTCAACGAGCCGTCAGCCAAAAGGACAAGAAAAGGTTTCAACTCTGGAAGGGAGGATTTTGCCAAGGAGATTTCAATGTCAAAGACTGAATGAGAAGCTAAAAATAGGGGTGTTCACGTGCGTCATAGGGCTGTGGGTGGAGATGTACACATAGTCAAATGATGCCATTTTCACTTCTGGCAAAATCTGAAGAAAAAAATGGCTAGAAAACATTTAGCCATATTTCATTTGAATTATACTTATAAATACTGAATTGCAGACCTGTCAAAATAAGACCAGCACTTCCTTGCAGAGGTGCCAGGTAGGCAAAGGCTACAGCACACAGCAAAGAGCTTGCATGAACATCATGTTGGGGAAGCCAGGAAGCTGAGTCCCCAACTGAAGAGGATTCTGAGACTAACAGTGGGCAAAAATGTCCCTGAGGTATGTGGAATGAGCACAGGTTGGCTTGAATGTTGATACAGGGAAGGGAAGCTCCGTTACACAGCTGAAAGAGCTGTGAGTTCACGGTTCCAGCTCTCTCTCTTCTCTCTCTCTCTCTCTCTCTCTCTCTCTCTCTCTCTCTCTCTCTCTCTCTCTCTCTCTCTCTCTCTCTCTCTCTCTCTCTCTCTCTCTCTCTCTCTCTCTCTCTCTCTCTCTGGAGTTATGGCCAGGGTCTATCACTATTTGGTGTGATTTTTCTGCTAGGTGAGAATGTGCCTGCATAGTGTCCTTGGTTTGCAAGAGACTGTACTGTCCTTTTCCACAAATCACAGCGCTTGGGAGCTCGTTCCTGCTAACATCTCCTCCTCCACATGGAGATGTATACAGTAGCAGGGTCTGAACGTGACTTTCTTGGCATTTCAGGGGCAAACATCTCATCCACACTCACTAAACTTCCAATATAAAACTGGTATGAAGAAGTCTAACCTTTGTTGTCCTCCTATTTACTTTCAAAAGTGCAATTAGATGACTCAAGGGTAGCCCTCCAATATCTTTCTGTTTGCCTGTGTCATCAGTCCACAAGGACACAGATGCTGGGGTGGATGCTGAGCTGTGGGACAAAGAGCTGGGAGACATTAGAAAGAAAAGTATCCTTCCAAGCTGACACAAAGAGGTGTTGAGACCATGTTGGCTAGTGCATGGATTGCAGGCCCTCACAAGAAAGTTTGCGTCATGTATCTGCTAGATGATGCAGGAGGAGAAACAGGCTCAGGATTCATGCACTGACTGATGGTGAAGGTCCGGGTGAGGGGACTGAGCTCAGCCTAGCACTGTTGCCTCGGGGTTTAGATGAATTCAGGCTTGGAGAGAATCTGCATCTCATGCCTCTCGCTTCTCTCTCGGTACGTCATTCTGGAATCCTGGGATCTTTGCACCCTAGAGAAAGTCAGAATAAAGAAATAAAGGAAAATGATTTACCTGGATGAAAAGACAGCATAAATGTCAAGAGATCAGAGCTAAGAAAGGCCATTAAAGATCAATGCTTGTTACACTAGAACAACTGGACCTCTTCCTCCACCACTTGCCCTTACAGCCTGGTGGACAGTGATATCACCTACGAGGAAGTAGACCCTGCCCTATCTCCACTTTTCGCCTGCAGAAAAGGAACTGTATAGATGTTCGCAGATTCTCTCTTTGTAGAGAAGCAGCATTAAGAAAGACTTAAACCATCCTATTACTTTCCCTGCAATGAGTTTCTCCTTAATCCATGTGAATTTACTTCAGACCTGATGAAGAAAAAAAAAAAAAAAAAAAAAGAACCAGCAGAATGACAGCGGTTGTCAGGGGATTGAACTTCAGCTCTGCTACTAAAATCGGTCTGACATCAAGACTGTCACTCAGTCTTGTGAGCTTTTCTGTGTAGAAATTTACCTATGAAGTAGTGAAAATGTCCCATATTACATTCTCAGTAGGTTTATAGGGAGGTGGTTCATGTGGGGAAGCTTCCATGAAAATCAAGGTTTTCCACGTGTGCAGTGCTGTCATGCTCTGAGCATGGATTTGAATTCATCAAACTATTGGGGACTTCCTAACCTTTAAGCACCTTATCATGACATGGGGTTCTGTAGCTCCTTGTTGAGCATTGGGAACATAACTTACTTGCAGGGGGAGCAGAGGGAGCTGCTGAAGATGCAGTAGATGAGGGGGTTAATGGCACTGTTCAAGGCAGGCAGGTTCTGGATAATCACAGAGGCATAGAAACGCTCCTTGGTGTCTGGAAGGAGGTTGAAGTTGTCTAACATGTCAAAGAGGAAGTATGGACTCCAGCAGCAGATGAAAGCTAGGGAGAAGAAAGCCATTAGCACCACTGTGGCCTCACCAGAAGCATCCCTCTTAGTTAGCCATGACTAGAATTTTAACTGGGATGATCTTTGACACTAGGAGATCTCTCAGATATATTGGCCTTGGGTGTGCTAATGTGAATAGTTGTGTGTGTTAGCATGATGGACATACTTGCTTAAAAATGTGTATTAGTATGCACATATCCTGGAGACAGAATTCCTAAGCTGAGACTTTCTAGATCTTTTGTATCTAGAAAAGGAGATCTGACTTCTTCCATTGTTGGTATGGAATTGTTGTAGAAAGTCTGGGGTCTGGCAGGCATGGCCAGGGCCTCCCACTTATAGTGATGAAGGAAAGTGAGCGAGACACTTTAGGGATCCCTGAAGCAGACAGAAGAGTATGAAATCTGACCAGACATTGACCACTAGTTCTAGGAAATACAGCAGGTTAAAGTGTTCATAAAATTTTAAAGCGTGGACCATAATAAGATCATTATGATCTCAAGTTCTTTCTATGTTTAAGTTAACCTCTCCAGAACACTCCCACCCAATACTTTTGTCCAAACCAACTGTGTGCAGGCCCCAAGCATCAAAGGGCAAGAGTGGGATATGGGAATATCGATTGTGAAGGTTAAGTTCTGTGCCACCTTGCCAGGTCTCCAGGGTGTCCAGACATTTGCTTAGATATCATTCTCAATATGTCTGTGAGGAGGTTTCTGAATGAGATTAATATCTGCATCAGTAGAGTCCACGAGGCAGATTACATTCCGCTGGTGAATGGGCCTCATGTAATCTATCGAAGGCATAAATGTAACAATAAGGACCTGTGGGAATTCACTCTTGTTAATAGAGTCTTTAAACTGGAACAGTGGCTAACATTTTGGAGTTAAACAGAAACATACAGACTCGATTTTGTCCTCAAACCTTTAAGTTTAGACCTGGACTTGTATTTACACTAGTGGGTACCTCGGGTTTCCTACCCCACTATGGGCAGAGCGTGAGGTTTCTTGGCCTTCATTATCCCATGAAGTGATTTCTTATAGAAAACTAATCTGTCAATCTGTCTGTCCTTCTGTCCATCTGTATGTCTGTCTGTCTGTCTATGCCATCTATCAATGGTCTATTATTCTGTCATCTATCTCTCTGTAATCTAGCTTGCTGTCACCTATTTATCTGCCATTTCTCTGGATAATTCAGGCAAATACAGAACTGCATAGTCTTGGAATCCTGTACACATACCTGTTACCCTTCTCTCCTGTCACATCATTGCAACTTTATCTCCCTAACCATTTCCTACCCTCAGAGTTTGTCTCAGAGTAGAAGTTCAGCATGCATGGACATCTGTATGCAGGGGAAACTATCTTCCATTCTCATTTGATAGGGATCATGGAACTTAATTCAGAATTTAGAAATATCTGAAATGGTAATCATTTAAAAACTAAGATCACTGTCTTTCTGTACTCTGGGCAGGTGCAACACTGCCCTTCTCTGTCTCTTTCTGTCTCCCGATCTGTCTATATCTCTGTCTCTGTCTATCTCTGTGTCTCTGTGTCTGTCTGTGTCTGTCTGTCTGTCTGTCTGTCTGTCTGTCTCTCTCTCTCTCTCTCTCTCTGTGTGTGTGTGTGTGTGTGTGTGTGTGTGTGTGTGTTCAGCGGGAATGTCAGTCCTCTTACATTCTCAGAGGCAGCAGTTAAGACAGCCCACATTGTCTCACATCTCATATACATTTGGAACGGTCAACTTAGCATTTACGCATGAGAAGATCCTGTTTATAATTTCCCCTAGTCTAGAGAGCTAACCACTTTTATAGGTTCACCTGAAGATTTGTAATAAAAACTGAAGCTTTCAGAAACACAATGATCTTGTAGACAAAGAGAGATGAGTTTGTTTAGTTTGAAACTTACCAAGATTTGTTTGCCTACTCAGAAAGTCAGATTAGTGACAGTGAAACAGCTTATGTTTGTGTATTCCTTTGAAAACATCTGTATTGGCTGTCACTGGTAGTTGTACAGGCAGGCATAGGCATTTGATTTCTTTATTACTATTTTAGTGTAGTTGTGCCTATCCATTATATATGAAATTGATATTGGTCTCTTATAAATTTTTTATTTTACTCTTACTTTAGCTAATTAATAGAGCAATATGCTAACAAAAAATAACAGATATTTATCATTTCAGGATGGTAAAGGGGTATTACAAAAAAATTTGTTATAGATAGGGCACTTTATTCTGACAGTATGCTGACCGGCCTGTGAGCACCTGATTTTACACTGACCAGACTTTACATGGCTGAGAATATAATTTCTGATTGAATGGGGATACAACAGCTTGAAAATGCATGTTTATGCATTCATTTCCTTTCTCATCTTCCAGACAATGGGCACCTATGATCCTGGTGGGAGACAAGGAATCTCTGATGTCCTCCAGAAGGCTCTGAAAGAATTCTTTGAGACCTAGTGAGCTGTGGATGCCTTGATAGCTCATCTTTGCACTGCTGCTGTGTGCCTATACTCGGCTGGCTGAGTCAGGCCTGCTGCATGCGGTCTATTTGGCATTTTATGGTTTAGAAAGGGGAGATGAACTATTCTGGTGATTTGACGTACAGTTAATTCCTTGCTGGAGCTTCTAAATGCTTCTAAAGAAGCAGAGATGGGGTATATGAGCTAAATTCAAGTGAAACAGCATTAATTCCCTTTAGAATATCCACATTCATTTGTTTATGTTCATATTGAGTCAAAACATTAACTCAGTAGTGTATATGTTACCCAACTTTGGGCTTTGGGGATAACATGTATAACTCAAGAGCAAGTCACGGATTTATACTTCTGTCCCGAGAGGTAGACTTAATAAAGAAATTGTGTGTGATTATATAGAAAGTCTGAATATATATCTGTATGTTAATATACATCTTAGTAAAACAATATCTATGAATGTGTATCACGTCAGATACAAATAGAAAACAGCAAGAAGCACCAACTTGGGATGAAACAAGAGTGATACTTTTTTAAAGAAATGTTTCAGAGAAGCTGGAGGAGGTGTCATTGTTAGGGAACAAAACAACAGAAGTAGGCCATGAGTATGTCTGGACATTTTTGACAGACAGGAGTATCTGCCAACCTGATTCACAGAGAGAAGGATTAGGAGCTGAGTATTAGCTCTTGCAGCAGCTAGACACGCTGGTGAATCACATAGCTTTCCTTCTAATGACAGAGAAATGTGCACACTCCTTCCCTGCATGTCCTGCCCATCGTCAGCTTGTTTATAGAATGTTTATGCAGTTTCGTTGCATGGGGAGGGCATTGCTTACCAAGGATTATGACGATGCTGTACTTGATGGCCTTGATTTTTGCTTTTGAGATGATGCCCCGGTTGTAGCTGCAGCATAGTTTTCCATCTGTAGACAGAGAAGTGGGATGGTAAAGTGGACAGGATGGTTTCTGTCAAGAGGAATTCTGAAGGTTAGACTTGCAGACCGGCACATGCCCTGCTCCTCTGGAGACAGTCTTAGACTAAGATGTGGCAGCTGATAAGAGCTACTCAATTTACAACCTAGTGGAAATGCCTAGATTGTCTTAGAAGGTAAGGTCAGACTACCTGAATGATCCATAGCTGGCATTAGACCACGAGGCTACAAAGAGTGGATCTTGCTTGTTGAGAGCTGCCCTCAGGCCTGAGCTGTGCTGAGAAACCTATGAAGTCACTTCCGCTACCCCATAGCACGGCTACTCCAGATCAACTCACTGACCTCATTCAGAAACTCTGTAAAAGCCCAAGCCACAAGAAAGAACTGCAACTGAGCCTGCGCCTAAACCTTAATCATATGCAACTGTCGTCTGTAGGCAAGATATTCAAGGGATGAATATGAGAGTCTGTGGAGAGGGCCTTTTTCAGACTTGAAGTCTGGGTATAGAAGGATTAATAAATGCTTGTTGAATAAATCAACAAATACTTCTTACAGTTGAGAGGTAGTGATTAAAACATAAGGTTGGTTAAGGTTTGCAGAAGAAGTGCAATGGGTCTTAATGAAATGGGCAAAGAGATAGGGAGATGGAACACTGCCTATACGATCACTTGCCTGAAGGAACTATGACTCACAGACCGCCCCATCTCACAGGGCATGTAAACTTTGTACACACTTACAAGGTAAGCATGGCCAAGACCTTAGCCCCCACTCTTTACCAGGTTCCACGGAGCTGGAGATAGACCCAGGAAGCACACTAGATAGTAGTTCAGTAGCTGGAGCTAGACCCAGGAAGCACAACTAGATAGCAGTTCAGCAAAAGAAATGGCCTTTCATCAGAGAGGCCAACCGCAGACCCAGGCTCTCCTCATTAAGTTGCACTTGAAATTTATTTTAATCCTGATAGAAACTGGCCAGAAGTTTACTCGTGTTCTAAATATTCAGTCTCATTTCCAATACCATCTAGCCTGGTCCACCAAAAATAGCATATCTTCTGACAGTAGATGTAGATGGAACAAAAAGATTGAGGTAGAGTCCTTTTTCTTTTTCTTTCTTTCTAGATACTTCCTTTAAGCAAAAAATATGCCATGCTCCACAAGGATGGATGAGGTGAGAGACATAACACAGCCAGGGGCAGAGGAGAGAACCATTTCCTGCCCACTCTGTCCCAGTAGTTGTGCTGAGATGTACAGAGGTCATCGTGTAAACTCCAGTGAGGTGAGAGGAATTCCAAAAGTAAAGAGGCAAGTGTGGACATGGGACTGGGTAAGCTGGAAGCTGTGGCATGGGGCAAGAGTGACAAAGATGTGCTTGCTTGAAGCATAGATAGAGATTCACCTTGTTTTGATGTTGCCTAGGGCTGTCTGACATTGGGGTGGACGGAACCACTGGGGACAAATTAGGAAGACAAATGCTCTTGTGAGAGTTCTGGGGTTCTCCAGACAGCAGCTTGCTGAATATTTCTTAGCCTTTTTACAATGTGGCTATTTCTTCATTGGGGGGGGGCAGCTATTACTAATGAATGGGCTCCATAGGTGCAAAGGAGATAATACAGCTAGAATTATTCTTATTCCTTCAGGTCAGGGTCTTTTATTCTTCTGGGCAGTTTCACCAACACAGCATCTTGGCAGTTAAGAAGATACATTTTCCAGGATTCTTCCACACCCATGGTTCTTAAGTGGCATGGTTTGCCTTGCAAGGGCTTGGGAAGTTTCTGGATGTATTTTGGGTTACCATAAGTATTAATGTATAAGGGCTATTCTAGTGGAAGGAGGCCAGAGAGTGCATTTAGACATCCTCTAAGACGAAGAGTAAAGTGCTCCCTTGAAGAATGAACAGTTTACCTTTCTGCAGTCGTTAAGGGTAAAGCACCTCATTTCCGGGTGGTATCACAGAATGGATACAGACCTCAGGCACAGACCTGAACACACCCTTCTTTTTTTTTTTCTCCATCTTTATTAAATTGGGTATATCTTATTTACATTTCAATTGTTATTACCTTTCCCAGTTTCCAGGCCAACATCCCCCTAGCCCCTCCCCCTCCCCTTCTATATGGGTGTTCCCCTCCTTATCTTCCCCCAATTACTGCCCTCCCCCCAACAATCACGTTCACTGGGGGTTCAGTCTTGGCAGGACCAAGGGCTTCCCCTTCCACTGGTGCCCTTACTAGGCTGTTCATTGCTACCTATGAGGTTGGAGCTCAGGGTCAGTCCATGTATAGTCTTTGGGTAGTGGCTTAGTCCCTGGATGCTCTGGTTGGTTGTCATTGTTTGAACACACCCTTCAACTCCACTAGAGACTGAATGTTTGGGGTACTTGCCTAAAGTTTCCAGGCTTGGTTTCCTAGGTTTTAAAATAAAGTGTAGCTTATTGAGTTAGTAGGAAGATAAAATGAAAATGCATTCCAGGTGAGAAGACCTGTGTTGACATGTCAGTCACCTTGCCACTGGAATGAGTTAAGTTTCAACAGTGTTTTGGGACGAATATGAGCTGTCTTTATAGAAGAAAACTGACGGCTCACTACCCTAGATAGTCTGTTATACAATGGTGTTGCCACAGACCGCAGGAGATTATCAGGGTGAGATTATCTCCACGGGGGCAAGGTAAGATGATAGCAGACCAAATTATGTCCTTTCGAAGTGTCCCCACATGCTGGCCCAAGGGAACAGCTGGTCCCTAAACAGTGTGGCTTTGAAAACTTAATTTGTCTTTCAGGAAAGTTTTTGAGAATGACATTTGTGCTCTGAAATCTTTTAAAATGGAAAAGTCTCAACACTTTCCACGGGGTGACTAGATGACAATATCATCAACTCCCTGCCCTCTGACTCTCCCAATGAGATCAGTGAAAATCATCTTTAATGTGACCACTCCGGGAAAGGCGAGGCCTCCAGTTCCAAAGACAGCTCTTCAAAGAGAGCTGAGTTACAGAATGCAGGTAATTCTCCTTTATTGGGAGATAAAAGGATTATTTCTACTCAGGACTTGGCACTGAGCTGTACTGAAAGCGGAGAAATTCAGCTGTCACTGGATGAATGGCTTGGGACTGTGGGAGGTAGTGGGCTTATTAGATCTGAGGCTGGACAAAGCGTGCTTTCTACTGCTTTAGATCCCCTGGGATCATGCCAGAGCATTGGTCTTCACGTTTCAGCTCCAGGTTTTCACCTCCCCAGGGTTTCAGGCTCCCTCCAGACTTACTGGGGTCTTATTATTTTTTATTTCTGTGCTTATTTAAGTATATAATTATTATGGCGGAGAACAGAGCTGGAACACCATGAAGTCTGTGTGGAAGTCAGGGGACATCTTGTGGAGTTACTTTTCTCCGTTCACCTTTACATGGACTCTAGGGATTTGACTCTGGGTTGAGCAAAAAGCACCTTTATCCTTTGAGTGATGTCGATGGCCCTGAATCCCAATCTCCATGTGGACCCAGCACCTGCATCTGGGCACTGGTTCTCTAGAACTTTAAATCAAGGTGTACTCCCTTCTTGTGCAATAGGCAGATTCCCCACAAGGACCTGGAACATGGGCAAGTGATTTGTTCTGAAATATGGAATTAGAGCTGGAAACATTTGAAAACAAATGTTTTTCATGTATTGAAATTTTATGAACTTCAGGTTCATGTTTTTTTAAATGAATATTTTGGTGTTTTTGAGAGTTATCAATTAGTTTTGAACAGTAAGAACTTTTACCCACAAATATAACCTAGTTGCCCCCTGGAGCTTATCAACTGAATGCTTTTATCACATTAGGAGTCCTTTGTTCAACTTTGGTTTGGGTCATTTCCTTCTCAGGATCCTTCTGGGGCTACTTTTCTGGTAAACCAAACTGCACACCTCAGAATGTCCCTACATGTTCCCAGACCACCACTTTCCCATGGCACCACTGTTTCTTGACCAGGTCTGGATCCTTGCTGCTGGTCTGGGCAGCCTATGCCATTCCACACTGCCCTCTACTCCCAGTCACCCCTGTGGAGAGGATTAGGCTTGGGCACCATCTGGGCAACAGCTGTGTCCTCTTAGGAAGCATCCCCACGAGCTCTCTGAAGACGCCTCTGCCCGCAGCAAATCTGTTCTCTGCTTCAAGACTCTGTCTACGTTCATTCTCTGGGTTGTAGGGTCAGCATCCCTGCCCATCCCTGGGTACCTGCTCTCAACCTTTTGCTCCTTAGAACCGGAGCTACAGCTTTGTCAGTGCTTTGCTGCCACAAGGGCCTCTGCAGAGCTGACAAAGCTTCCAGGACTTTTGGCCTCTTGAGCTTCACGTCCAGCATTTCTCCATGACCATATTTAAGGAGTGTGACTATTTCAGAGTGTTCCAGCTAACCCCAAACTTACCTAGCCCTTTGATCTTAAATCCCTGGGAGAACTTCCTGTTCATTCCTTGTCTTGGGGTGTACCTGCTCACCCTATTAGCTTACTTCCTTGTCTGATCCTTCAAGATGAAGGCATTTTGAGGCTTTTTCTCAGGAAGTTTGTATATCATCACTGACAGGAGGCAACACCGGGATCTGAGGGAGTGTCACTGGTTAATCTTTTTTGTACTCCATACTACAGTTTAGGTGAAAATTCCAATTCCGAGGGATTCATGCCCTCTCTGGCCTTGCTGGGTACCAGGCACACTCACAGTGCACATACATGCATGCAGTGAAATACCCAGATGTGTAAAATAAAAATAAAAATGTTTGAAAAAACAAACCTAGAGTTTCCTTCCCCTAACCGAAGCAGGCACTGTGCAGGCAGGCAGCCCTGGGATCCTGGTGATGCATTTGCTGCTTGTGCCACAGATGGTGCCTGGTAAGGTGATGTATGTGTGCACTCTGAGAGATGGCAGGAGTTGAGGGCACTTAACTGAATGTTAATGGTGTATTAGCATTGGTTATCATCGCATTGATTTGTTACCCGCCACGTTTAGGAGGGAACTGGAAAAAAGAAATGAGCATAGATCAGAGTTGGTTGATGGAACAAGAATAACAAAGGAGTTAGAAAAACTCTCCAAATTTCCGATCTTAGAGAGTTGTAAATACCAACTGCTTCTGCTCTGCATCAGCCATATTTCTCGTGCAGCCCATTGTGCAGTGAAAATACAGAGCAACCTTAAATCAGCCAGGGGGCTGTCCAAGTGTGCAGGTCCATACAAGACCAGCCTCGTTCCCAAATGAAGCTAGTAACATCAAGAAGTTTTTACCAGGAAATACCTTTTTAGATTTATACCTGAGACAATGACCAGACCAGGTATGTGGCTTCCTGCTCTTTGCCTCAGCTGCCTCAGCTGGTCTCCATTGGGTGGAGAGATGGGGATTAGGAAGGAAAAGGACGGGAAGGGAAGGGAAGGGCAGGGAAGGGAAGGGAAGGGGAGGGAAGGAGAGGGGAGGGGAGGGAAGGAGAGGAAAGGAAAGGGAGACTTAAATCTGAGGAGGTTGGGTCTCATCATGGCTGCCAGTATGTGGGACAGACCAGAAACAAACAAATCAGCAGCTTGAAGCAAGTGTGAGGAATGTTACTGCCAAACAGACAAACAGAGTGAGATCATGAGACTTGATTACTTGCCAGTTCTCAGAACTACCAGGTCATTTTAAAAGCAGTTCTGTAGGTGGACAACTGCCTCTACTTGAGAGTTAAACAGACACGTCTTCTCAATTACTGCTGGGGTCGTGAGTCTGGCTTTCCGTTCTGAGAAGTGGCTCTTGGCTGTTCGTTGATTATTTTAAAGATTGACCTTTAGGAGTCCTCGTGTGTTCTGTATACTCACCTCCTCTGGGCATGTTAAATTCCAAATAGTTTCTCCTAGAGTCTTCAGATTGTATTTTTTTTTAAATGATAACAGAGTCAAACAAATAGATTTCCATTCGCTGTATAATATTTCATGTATCCTGTCTTAAAAATCTCTTCTTTTCCAGTGTCATAAAGATATTCTATTACTTTTGTTTAAAAATTAAAGAACTATTTTTATATATGACTCTAATTCCCCCGGAGTTATGCTTTGACTAGGGATTGAAGTAAATTTTTAATTCTTTCCCCATGATCTTCTGACATATTTCAAGTCCTTAAGTGTGTGTAGATCTGTGTAAGGCACATAATATTTTCTACTGTTGTCTATTTTATGTCAAGGAGACCCTAACAATTCACATTTGAAACAGAAAAACTTCTCTAATGTGCTCTACTTTCCCAGGGATAATTTGGATTTCTTAGCTCTTGAAATTTTTCTTATTTCATGTTTTAAGAGACGTTTTAAAACCATCTACCAGACTCAATAAAATGAGTTTTAATTTGCCTCTCATATGGAATCTTATTAGTTTGTAGATCAGCTGGGGCAAACCAACACGTTAATGATATGGACTCTTGCCAGCTACAAAATCCCACAATAGTCATTTACTCCTCCTGTCTTTGTATTTTTTGTGCATGTCTTTTTTTTAGACATAGTTCTGTGTAGAAAGGCATTTTGTCTGTCCTCAGTTTTTGAAGAAGCTGGTGCTGAGAGAACTTAACAGGCTCACCATAGAGATTTCAAGCTACAAAGCAGAACCTGAACTACTTCCTGTTCAGAATGTTTTTTTTTCCCTTTACCTCACTCTGTCTCATAGAATTTGAAACGTACAGTTTGACCCGGTGTAGATCATATTACACCAGCAAAGCCATGATGGTGAGATTCAGTTCTCTCCAGAAATCTTATGCTTTGTCTGTTTCATGGCTTTCCCTTCCTAGTCTCCCGTCCGCATGCAGTAAATGCTCACACTGTAAGGTATAGTTTCTTCTAGAATTCAAACACATGCGAGTTCGTGAGGGCTCATGTTTTGGCCTATGCCATCTGTTTGTGGCAAAGTCTCGGGTCATTTATAAAGCTGTTTTTTTTTTTTCTTTTTTAGCCTCTGGTTGGGAGAAAGCAAGCCTGCTTGTCAACAAGAGGAAGGGCTCACGCACCAAGGGTGACTTGGGCTTGGCAGGCAGTGTTTACAAAGCGAGCTTCTGTTCACACTAATCTTAGCCAATGTACCTTGCTGATGAGCAATAATCCTGGCATGCCAACACCGCTGGAGATCCCATTACTAGCCAACTGCTGAGCTGCTTGGCTGTTCTAACGCATGGGATGTCAAGGCAAGTCCATTGATGAATAAAATACTGACAGGCTGTGAGATTTTGAGACTAGCAGCTGGCCTCGTTCTGGAAGCAGGTCACAGATGGTGACAAGCTAAAAACAGGTGTCATGAAGGCTCAAAATTATATTAAGTGGTAAAAATTGACAGTAGCCATTTCTAATTTAGGAAAAGGCGATGCTGTGCATACTAGTGGGCACACATCTCTAAGTAGTTTCGAACTGATTCAGTACTGAAAGTTGGGGACGTCCAATGTTGTGACTAGAAAAGTACAACAGAAGGGAGATATAAGGCACACTCGAGAGAGAAAGCGCTTGCCAACAGTGATACAGAGGCCTACAAAGATCACCTCAGACCTCTGGCTGTGTGGCCTTGCTCCCTTTCCTGAGTGGTGAACTCATGGAAAATGCAGTAACCTTCACCATAGCTCATTCAATGAGGAGTTAGGGCAGAAGAAGAGCTGTCGGGTTGAGGATGGGAGGGTGAGAGCTCTCAGGGGTGGGAAGGGAGGAGTATGACAACCTTCTTCAATAAGCAGAAATCACAAGATGGAGGACCAAATCTGGAAGAACAGCAGGACCCAAGCTACCTCAACCAAATCAAACTCTGAACCTTCAAATATAGAACTAATAATTTAGAGTTGGGCCTGATAGACTACTCCAGGGGAGTGCTCTGGATGGGTGCTGGGCTAAAGACCTTGAGTTTAGATTTTTTAATAAAAACATATTTTGTTTTATTGATTTATTTTACTTTTTCCAAATTGGAGCTGTTCTAAAATCCATTTATCACTTCCCTTTCTATAATTTTCTTCCTCATGGGGGGTGGCCAGGCTTATGGGGAAAAGCATGGGCATTCTAATTAGTCACATGTGTTTGAATCCTGGTCATGTCAGCATGTGCTGCATATGGAAACAGCAAGATGCCCTTACTTTGGGGCCTGCTTTTTCTTTTCTCCTTTTTTTCTTTTTTATCTACAAAATACCACTTTGGAAATTGGGCAGGGATTAGAAAGATAACAAATAGAACAATGTCCCATGGCAAACAGTAGAAGTCCCTTCTTGCCCTCTGACCTGTTTGTGTTACTGGGCCATGGTCTAAGACTTGTGCTCATTGCCTTATACTGCTTCAGGCTCATAGGGGCACACAGCATAACCACTGGCATTAAGATGCAAATGTCATGATTCATAGAACTCTCCAGATCCTCTAGGAAAAGAGATAGAGATGCTCATGCCAAATAAACCCATGGATCCTCTTGACCATCTCCTACCATGTGGGAAAAGAAGCTTCTACTGTGATAAGCTAAGCTCCCTCTATGGAGATTTAGGAAGCCCGAGTCCAAACAGAGACTTAGAGAGAATCTACTATACGTACTCATTTAACTCCGTGGAGCCCAGGGAGGTTACATGACTTTGGAAGGTGGCATAGCTCCCAGTGATAGATCCAGAGCAAACGCCAACTTCTTCCACAATTTGTACAGTAGTTTGTGGTCCTTGTCTGGGTGCAGATGGCATGTGTGTGTGTATTTTATAGCGTATATGAGTATAAATATGTGAATATTTGTAGATATTTTTGGTGATTGTGGGCCTGCTGGGTACACGTGTGTGTTCATATATGGGACTGGAGAAGTATGAGGTCTAAGCAGAGTGGTCTCATTCAGCCACATCATAACAAAACCAGAAATCTTTCTTCCTTCTGCCCCATCAGTTTGTTTTGTCTTCTCCAACATAACCCAGACAGACACAGTACTCCTTCCTGGGACTCAGGGCCACATCCAGGTCCTAAAGTGTAGCATGGATGTGCCATACAACTAAGGTCAGTGAGTGGAACTTAGGGAAGGGTCCTAGAGTCCTGCCTCAGTGTCAGTCTGGTTTGGAGTTGAATGTCAGAGAAAAGGTTAGGACTGAGCCATGCCTGACTTAAGGCTTAAGATTATCTTGTAGTCAGATGGGAGATTCACTCATTTCTAAATTCAAGCCAAACAGAGAAGCCAATCTTCAGGTTTGGTGAATGTGTTGTGATCCCAAGGTTCTCCCTGCCTGGCATCCAGCTGGGGCACCCCCCCCCATGGTGCTTCAAAAGCTGGTACAAGGGACAGGTGATACTTGTAGAGTCAGACAAGCTCAAAATACCCTCCTCCTCCCACATATTTTTTTTCATCTTATTTTTTATTTAACTTTCTCAAGTTCATTCTCTCTTTCTACCATATGACTTCTGTGTGTTGGACTCAGGTCCTCAGGTAGGGCAGCAATGACCTTATAGCCTGTATCATCTCCCTAATCCTCTCAGTTTTTAGGGAGACTGAGTAGAAGACAGAGTGGGAGATATTTTGGGGGGAGACCTATTTTATTGTTGGGTCCTGATATAATTGAGTAAGCTTGTGGATCCAGATACCCCTATTTCCAGCAGTTAGAGGAGACTTTCACAGGAGATAGCTTAGAAGAGAGCTGAGAAGTTCAGAGCCTTACCCGAGCAGTTGGAAATCACCGTCTCATGGGCTTTGCTTTTAATCCAAATAGTTCGGATCACAAGGCCATAGATGACGCTGCAGAAGGAACCACAGAGAGCATTACCATGGCTGAAAGGTCCCCAGTGTGAGGATTCTGAACGCCTATCACATCCATTTCCCATTGAGAAAAGTCCAGTGAGAGGGATCTCAACCAACCCTGCCAACTATGCTTGCTCATACTGAAGGTGCCATAAGATTGAGTTCATGGAGCTACTAGTGTCTTAAACAAAGGGGATGCTAATCTGGAGGACTTACATAATCCAGGGGTTCAGAACTGCAGTGCGGATTATAATTCAAACTCACCTATGGAGAACCATCTACTACATACATGCTACTTGTTTTCTCTCTCTCTCTCTCTCTCTCTCTCTCTCTCTCTCTCTCTCTCTCTCTGTGTGTGTGTGTGTGTGTGTGTGTGTGTGTGTGTGTATCTGTATGTGTGTGTATGGGCCAGGTATGTGGAGGTCTATGGTTGACATCAGAAGTTCTCCTTCCATATTTCTCTTCTACCTTTCCAATGAAATTTGGCTCCTTTTTAAATCCCAGAACAAGATATTGTTGCACTGGCCAGCTTGCTTTTGGAATTCCCCGTCTCTGCCTTCCAAGTCTAGAATTACAAAGGGAACTTAGGGATGCTAGGAAAAAATCCACTACGTAGCCCAGGCTGGCTTCAAGTTCATAGTCCTCCTGAATACACTCTCTAAAGGTTGGTGTCACAAGAATAGTCACCATACATTATATCCCTGAGGAAACAATGAATGGAGCAACTGTATAACTGCATATTGCTTGAGGCAGAGCTGCTGTTAATCCCATAGTCCCAGAAAAATTAGTTCTGCAAAAATATCAGGGACCTTGGAATGATGCTTTCCCAGTTGTGCATCTGGTGACATCTTGCCCATAGTTAGTCCCCAAACATGTTATCAAAATATAGACCCAATTAGCTTTGTCCAGATGCCAACACAGAGGCACTACAGATTGGAAATGCACACTGTTTCAATGCCTAGGCTTGTGATGTCTTATTACATAGTAGTTGATAAGCAACACCCAGAGCCTAAGTTGAGATCCTGTAGCACAAACTTCTTAAAAATTTGAGTGTCTAATATGATTATATTTGAAGAGATGAGCACAGAATTTGAGTATCAGTGGACTTAAGATTGTAATTTTTCTTCTTGTTTCCAGCCCTCCCCCCATTTTCCATCACACCCACTCTTCTTCAGTGATGAGGGCTGTGCCAGTAGAATGTTAATAACATACACACATCAGCAAATTTTATATTTCCCGTCTCCTTTGATAAATACAAAAATTTCAACTCTTCTCAATGTTACTTGACATTTAAAGTTTACTGAACACTTCAACTAAAAACTTTGGTGCAGAACACTGCCTTCTTTTTAAAGTGCATAATCTTTCCTCTTGAGAATTGGTATTAAAAAAAACCCACAGAGTTCCAATTTATGGTAGCTGACAAAGCACTAATGGATTCTAATGGGCTTCAGACTATAACTTAATTAATGACCATGTTAAAACTTTGTTTTTTTATTGCTTTTTCATTTTTGCTCTGGGAGTTCCTTTTCATGCTCCAGGGAAGCCCAGGCCTTGGTTGAGTATTCTCTTTCTCCTGATCGTCCATCTAGGGACTTTCCTGAAGTTTGTATGCTTCCATTAAGGAAAAATCAAAGGAAGTTTAGTAGTGAGCGCTTGCTCTAAATGGAACATTTGTTAGATGAAGACTTTCCAGGGCAAAGGAGACATGAGGTATATTGGTTGCTTTTTTAGAGTTAAACAACAGCTTCAGGGAAGGGGAGATTTGGGCTCATGATTTAAGGGGAAGAAACAGAGATCAGACTATCTCACTGTTATGTAACCAGTCATGAAAGGCTGCAAGTTGCTCACATCTGGGTAGTTTAGAGATGGGACAGGAGGTAGAATTGGGCTCTTAATCTTAAAAACCCCTTCTCCTATTCCCTCTAAGGTCTACTTCCTCCAATTGAGCTTCTCCTGTCAAAGGTCTACAACCTCCTACAAAGGAAGAGACCACATGACTCCATAGGCAACATTGTACATTCAAATCACTCCCAGAAGTATGGTTCCAACCCCCATGTGACATTGATGCTACCTGGCAATGTTAACCCCACCATTTAACTCACCAGTAATTTAAATTCTGGTGACAATTAGTAATATGTAGGATGTAAAAACTAGAATGGTCTTATGAGTTAAGGTCTTGGGCCCAACTTGTCCTACTTTTATTTATATAGGCAGTAGAGGAGCACGAAGCTAAGCTACCCTTGACAGTTAGCTGCACAAAGGGAACCAGTAGGTATGTATCCTTGTCATTCACTATTCCAGGCAACCTACTTCTTGGGAGTAACAGTCATTTACCAGAGACTTCTTTGTGTTTTCTCCTTCTTTCCCATCTTTTCTACCTAACTAGTAAGCAAATGCTGTCCCTTCAAAATGACTCCAGAATTTGCAGCAACTTTTCCATCTCTTTGGTATTAGTACATAAATCTTTGCAATCTCTCTCTTTTTTATTTTAAAGAATACATTTACTCTCATAAAATATAAAATAGATTGCATTTTAATCCTTCTGATTAAATTGTCCTATAGCAATAGGTGTAGTCAAACTGACGCACGAGTGTTACCACCTCCTGTCTGTGGAATTTATCTTATTCTCTGTTATCTTAGTTACTGTTCTCTTGCAGGAGAGAGATATCATGACTGAGGCAACTCTTATAAAATAATGTATTTATCTGGGGGCTTGCTTATAGAGGATTAGTTCATGATCATCATGGTTGGAAGCAGACAGGCATGGTGACGAAACAGAAGCTGAGAGTTTTTACATCCTGAACCACAGGCAGTAGTCAGAAAGATATTGTGCCTGGGGTGGGCTTTTTGTAACCTCAAAGCCCACCCCCTAGTGACACATCTCTTCCAACAAGAATAAGCCTCCTAATCTTTCCCAAACAGTTCCACTAACTGGGACCCAGCATATGAGTCCATGGAGGCCATTCTCATTCAAACCATCACATGTGTCAAACCCTATCAAAGAAAAGAAAGTAATGTTTCATAAATCTATATATTATTCCTTTGTGGGAACCATGTTAATCTCCCCAACTTTAGTCCCAGTGCTCTTGAAACACATGTGCCTTTAATCTCTTCCCTAGTGGTAGCATAATCTTTAAACACCTCTATCTTGCTGCTGTAGCCAGAGGCCACAGTGCCATGAGCGATGGTGATGCAGGACAGGGAGCTGCTCTTTAGCTCAACACCTGCCCCGCCTGAGCAAGTCCATTTTCATGAGATGCTATCACTGTCAGGCATCGAATCTTCTCATTTTGTTCCGTCCTCTTACCATCTCATTGCTTCATGGCACATCTTTGTCCTGGATTTCTCAGTCATCAGAACCAGGAAAACCAAGTGAATACTGACCCTACTTTTCTGAGCAGTGGACTCTCAGAGTGAGAGTGAATTCCAGGCTTTCCGGCCTTCCTTGTTTTGTTCCTGGGATACATTTTCTTTTGTCTGTTTTAGTCTATTATTCTTTGGGTGCTGCCTTGCCATGAAAACTGCCGTTTATCATGTTCCCTTCCACAGTCAGCTTCTCTTCCTTGGAACGCCCTGTTGGAGAAGTTGTCTATGGCAGTCCTGTGCTGGACCTAGAAACAGTTCAAGGAAAGGCAGTCTTTGGTGTTTTGAATACAACTTTTGTGTCTTGGTTTGTGGTAACCTTCAAAGAAGACTTAAGCTTCTTAGAAACATGGACACCGAAGAATCTCTCTTCTGGAGAGCACCTCTGTCCTGTAACAATCTAGTTTACCGCTTGAACTTCTAGAAGTCAATCTAAACACCCCATTCTCCTTTATGCAATTCAGAAGTGGTTTTGGATTCCAGAAGTTCAAGTCAGTAATGTCAGGCTTGCAGGTCCATCTCTGGAAGGTGTCAGGGAAAGACCATATGTCTTCATTGTGGATCAGAATGACGAGGAGAAGCAACGGAACATGCAGAGTGGATTCTACCCTGAAACAACAGAACTCTGGTTCCCAGGAGAGTAGTAAAGTGAAATTGTTGATATATATATATATATATATATATATATATATATATATATATATATGTTCTGAAACATAACTTAGGGCCCTGGTTCCTTTTCCCATTTCCACATTCATGAGATAAAAGGCAAGGGTTCTCCTGGGCATATTCTCTCCTTTCTTGCATTAGGCTACTCCTAATGTGGTAAGACCAAATCAAGGGCAAGTGGGCAACCCTAGTATGAGTGTTACTGACTTTGTAGTTTTACTACAAAAGTTTCCTGCTCCGTGTCTACCTTTTAAAAATCTCTACACCATACCTTAGCTTGGGCTACAGCTTAGTATGGATATATGAGATTACACGTTTAGTGTCCAGCATGTTAAATATTTTGGCGAAGTAAGTTTTATTTCTGCAGTTGTATTTATTGCTTAGCTATATCAAATGTAGCAGAGAAGCACACCCAGTGAGAGCCCCACTAGGTTTTATTCCTAATGCAAAGGGGGCCCTGTGCATCACTCTCAGTGGTCAGAGTTTGGCCTCACATTCTTACATTATTGGCTAATTTGAAATGGCGCAGATGACACAAAATACAACTCTGGGCACCAACTGAAACTCTGGACAGATATTTTGATTTCAGGAAGATCTGACCGTAGAGGAATTTGAATTTCTGCCAAGTAGGTTTCCTTACAATAATTCTTAAATGGTGTTTTGTCTTACATAACCCTTTTATAAAGAGGACAGTACTTTTTTTTTTTTTGTATTTTCTACAAGGCATGTAAGTATTAAATAAAAAATAGGTATCTTCCTGCATCCAACCCCTTGTCCTCAAAAGAACTATGGGTCTGTGCCATTCCAGGTCTTTACTGTGGGTAAATAAGCACACACACACACACACACACACACACACACACACACACACACACACACACACACGTATAGATAGATAGATAGATAGATAGATAGATAGATAGATAGATAGATAGATGCTTGTTTCTTTTATTTGTTTGCACAAATGGCATATATATAAGTAATCTGGGATGACCCTGCTGAGTGTATCTCTCCATGAAGCATTGTCTCCTTAGCCCCATGTCTTAATAGGTGCTGGAGGCCATAAAATAGCAATCGATGCCAATTGGGAAAGTTTTCTTTTTGTTGCACACAAACTCTTACTTTATGAGTTCATATATGAGCCATGGAAATCAAAACATAAATCCCCTACTTTAGGGATGGCAAGGCTAAAGTTCCACAGTGAAGATCTGTCAGAGATATTAAAATTAAGGTCTGTTTACCAGGGAAGCTCTGAGTGTAGAACAGAGGACTTCATATTCTATATAAGAAAAGAGTCAACCAGGATACCAGCCTCTCATAAACATTATCCCATCTACTGCTACCAACAACATTCTGTGGTCAGTGGTAGTATCATTTCAATAGACATGTAGAGAATGCCAGAGCTGTTGATGTTGAAATCCCTCTCCTTTCTGTAGTTCTCTCTCTCTTTAGAGCAGGTTGTTAATGCCAGCTGCACATCAACACAGACATAAGTGAGGAGAGATGACCTTCTTCTCAGACTTCTTGTTAAAAATTGGAGTTCCCTTCATAAAAGACCTAAAACCAATACTGTCCAAACTATTCCAGAAAATAGAAATAGAAGGAACACTACCCAATCCCTTCTATGAAGGCACAATTATTCTTATACATAAACCACACAAGGATGCAAAAAATAAAGAGAACTTCAGACCAATTTCCCTTCTGAATATCAATGCAAAAAAATACTCAATAAAATTCTCCCAAATCAAATCCAAGAACACATGAAAACAATCACCCATCATGATCAAGTAGGCTTCATCCTACGGATGCAAGAATAGTCCATATATATGAAAATCGATTAATGTCATCCACTATATAAACAAACTCAAAAAAAAAAAACCACATGATCATCTCATTAGATGCTGAGAAAGCATTTGACAAAATTCAACACCCCTTCATGTTAAAAGACTTGGAAAGATCACGAATTCAAGGCCCATACCTAAACATAGTAAAAGCAATATATAGCAAACTAGTAGCCTACATCAAACTAAATTGAGAGAAACTTGAAGCAATCCCACTAAAATCAGGGACTAGACAAGGCTGCCCTGTCTCTTCCTACTTATTTAATATAGTACTTGAATTCCAAGCCAGAGCAACTAGACACCAAAAGGAGATCAAAGGGATACAAATTAGAAAGAAAAAAGTCAAAATATCACTATTTGCAGATGAACTACAAAGCCTGATAAACAACTTCAGCAAAGGGGCTGGATATAAAATTAACACAATCAGTAGCCTTCCTTTACCCAAAGGATAACAGGCTGAGAAAGAAATAAGGGAAATGACACCCTTCACAATAGTTACAAATAACATAAAATACCTCAGTATGACTCTAACCAAGCAAGTGAAAGATCTGTATGACAAGAACTTCAAGTCTCTGAAGAAAGAAATTGAAGAAGATCTCAGAAGCTGGAAAGACCTCCCATGCTCATGGATTGGCAAGATTAATATAGTAAAAATGGCCATCTTGCCAAAAGCAATCTACAGATTCAATGCAATCCCCATCAAAATTCCAACTCAATTCTTCATAGAGATAGAAAGAGAAATTTTCAAATTCATTTGGGATAACAAAAAACCCAAGATAGCAAAAACTGTCCTCAACAATAAAAGAACTTCTGGGGGAATCACCATCCCTGACCTCAAGCAGTATTATAGAGCAATATTGATAAAAACTGTATACTATTGGTACAGAGAGAGGCAGGTAGATCAATGGAATAGAATTGAAGACCCAGAGATGAACCCACAAATCTATGGTCACTTGATCTTTGACAAAGGTTGTAAAACTATCCCACGGGGAAAAAAAAGATAGCACTTTCAATAAATGGTGCTGGTTCAACTGGAGGTCAGCATGTAGAAGAATGCAAATTGATCCATTCTTATCATACAAAACTGAAATCCAAGTGGATCAAGGACCTCCACATCAAACCAGATACACTCACAGTACTAGAAGAAAAAGTTGTGAAGAACCTTGAACACATGGGCCCTAGGGAAAATTTCCTGAATAGAACATCAATGGCTTATGCTCTAAGATCAAGAATCAACAAATGGGACCTCATAAAATTGTTAAGCTTCTGTAAGGCAAAGGACACTGTCATTAGGACAAAATGGCAACCAACAGATTGGGAAAAGATCTTTACCAATCCTACATCCAATAGAGGGCCAATATCCAATATATTCAAAAAAAATCAAGAAATTAGCCTCCAGAGAATCAAATAACCCTATTAAAATGGGGTACAGAGCTAAACAAAGAATTCTCAGCTGAGGAATATCGAATGGCTAGGAAGTACCTAAAGAAAATTTCAACATCATTAGTCATCAGGGAAATGCAAATCAAAAAAAAAATAATCTGCCTCACAGCAATCAGAATGGCTAAGATAAAAAACTCAGGTGACAGCAGATGCTGGCAAGGATGTGGAGAAAGAGGAATATTCCTCCACTGTTGGTGTGATTGCAGACTGGTACAACCATTCTGGAAATCAGTCTGGAGGTTCCTCAGAAAATTGGACACTGAACTACCTGAGGACCCAGCTATACCTCTCTTTGAGCATATACCCAAAAGATGCTCCAACATATAACAAAGACACATGCTCCATAATGTTCATAGCAGCCTTATTTATAACAGCCAGTAGTTGGAAAAACACAGATGTCCTTCAACAGAGGAATGGATAAAGAAAATGTTATACATTTACACAATGGAGTATTCCTCAACTATTAAAAACAATGATTTCATGAAATTCATAGTCAAATGGATGGAACTAGAAAATATCAACACACATGGTATGCACTCAGTTATAAGTGGATATTAGTCCAAAAGCTCAAATTACCCAAGATACACGTGAAGTTCTAGAAGAAGGATGACCAAAGTGTGGTTGCTTCAGTTCTTCTTAGAAGGGGGAATTAAAATATTCATAGGAGGAGATATAGAGACCAAGTTTGGAGCAGAACCTGAAGGAATGGCCATTCAGAGCCTGCCCCATTTGGAGATTCAGCTCATATACATACAGCCACGAAACCCAGACAATATTGCTGATGCCAAGAAGTACATGCTGACAGGTGCCTGATATAGCTGTCTCCTGAGAGGCTCTGCCACAGCATAACGAATACAGAGGCAAATGCTAACAGCCAACTGTTGTTACAAAAATATAAAAAATAAAAATCTGTCTTTTATCCCGCACTAGGCCCAGCACCACAGTGCCCTGTGATATCTGCCAGATATCTTAAGTCTCAGTCAGCAAAGCCTCTCACCTGCTTTGCTCCATCCCATATCACACTGCCGAAGGCCTCTCTCTGAGTCTGGCAACAATCTCTCTACCTATTTAGTTCCCAAGGCAGGTTTCCATGTCAGAAACACATATCTCAACTTCATGGCGGCCCAGTGTCTCTAGCC